>NW_010357926.1:0-1612 GCF_000414095.1 Morus notabilis
TTCAACACCATCTTCTTCTTTCTTTCCTTTCTTGGTTTTGCTATGATTTGTTCTACTTTGCTTGATGAAATTCTTTGTAATTATGGATTACTTGCTATGGCTTTTAAGTGAAAAAAAATAATCAGAGAATCGATGTAAGTTTTGCCGTATGCGATGGGTCTATTAAAACATCGTGTCATGCGTGTGGACGCGCCACTTGATTAGTAAAAAAAGCTTGCTTGTGTTTGGAGTTGTTTTTGTTTTTAATTTTTACGTTTTTTGAGAAAGAAAAAATAAAAATGAGAGAGAAACGACATTTGTTACAATTAAAAATAAAAAATGGAAATAAAAACAATTTTTTAGTTTAGTGTAAAATATGAGAGAAATAAAAAATGACTTTTAGTCGTTTTTCATTTTTTATTTTCATTTTCTCCTCTCTTGAGTAGAGAGAGAGACATTAATGGATTTTTTTATACTGAAAATAATCTCTTAATAAAACTACTAAACACATTTTCAAAAATGATTTATGTGTAAGATTAAAAACGTTTTCATTTTCATTTTCATACAAAAAATAAAATCATTTTAGAACGAATTCCAAACACACCTCTTATATCAATCAAAGTAACATATCACTACTGACAAAAAAACAATTACTCTTGATTCTCTCTTCCATCCATCGTATATTTTGATTTTTGACGTCTGCATTTAGTCCTTTGAAATAATGAGATTATAGGGATGTTTAAAAATGTGTAAGGACAGCAGTTATTTTTTCAAAAGAAAGGGAAAAAAAAGACCATGAACAATCATATGTTATGTGATCAGAATGTGGAAGGTATAGGACGCATTTGCATGTAATAAAGTTGGACCCATTCCATCAATGGCGTGGAAAATACGAGTGAAACAAAGGGGAAAAACACTTGGTATTCTTTTTTACCCCACATTCAAGTACACAAGTCAATTTAGTGGTCATACATGATAGGTTGATATTTGTCCCATAGTCTAGGATTTATGTACAATGATCATTTTGTATGGGTTATTAATTTTGAAAAGAAAATAAAAGATTGTGATCACTGAATATTTTTTTTTTAATTACTCAATCCTTTATCACTTTATATTATACGTGTGCACATCAAATGCAACTTTGAATCTGACGTGAAAGTCAAATTAATTACCCTTCTCATGGAAAAATAAATTATTTGTAGTAGCACTGATCTAGATGCCAGATACACGCGTGCGTTTTTCACGGGTACTTTTAAAGAAAAATTTCTAGTAATAGGTACTGATCCAAATTATTTTTTAGTTTTTTTTAATATTATTTTAGAAAAGAAAAACTATAAATATTGGCTTCCCTACAAAAAACTTATTCTAGTTAAATAAAGCAGACTGCAAAATATAGTTTTTTTTTAGGGTAATCCTACAAAAAAAATAAATACAAAATATAGTGTTTTTCACGGGTACTTTTGAAGAAAAATTTCTAGTAATAGGTACTGATCCAAATTATTTTTTTGTTTTTTATATTATTATTTTAGAAAAGAAAAACTATAAATATTGGCTTCCCTACAAAAACTTATTCTAGTTAAATAAATCAGACTGCAAAATATAGTTTTTTTAGGGTAATCCTACAAAAAAAAAA
>NW_010357927.1:0-744 GCF_000414095.1 Morus notabilis
CGACACCAAAACTTTTCGCCGTTCCTGTGGCAGTCGTAGATTGCGAAGATACCATCGATCTAACGGCTGATCAACCCCATTAAGACACCAAAAGTTGTCATCGTTCCCGTGCCATTCGTAGATCGCGAAGAGAGCTTCTTTAATCTAACGGTTGATGGGCCCCGTTATGACACCAACATTTGCCACCCTTCCCGGGGCGGTTGTAGAGCGCGAAGAGAGCTTCAATCTAACGGCTGATGGGCCCCGTTTCGACACCAAATGTTGTTACCATTCTAGTGGCGGTGGTAGAGCGCGAAGAAAGATTCGATATAACCTCTGATGGGACGGCCCCGTTAAGTTGTCGCTAAATTTGTGGCGGTTGTAGAGGGGGGCAGAGAGCTTTGATTTAACGGATTATGGGACCCATTACGACATAAAAAGTTGTCGCCGTTCCCGTGCCAGTTGTAGATCGCGAAGAGAGCTTCGATCTAATTGCTGATGGGCCCCGTTACGACACCAAAATTTGTCGCCCTTCCCGGGGCGGTTGTAGAGTGCGAAGAGAGCTTCGGTCTAATGGCTGATGGGGCTCGTTTCGACACCAAACGTTGTTACCATTCTAGTGGCGGTGGTAGAGCGCGAAGAGAGATTCGATATAACCTCTGATGGGCCGGCCCCGTTAAGTTGTCGCTAAATTTGTGGCGGTTGTAGAGGGGGGCAGAGAGCTTTGATATAACGGATTATGGGACCCATTACGACATAAAAAGT
>NW_010357928.1:0-795 GCF_000414095.1 Morus notabilis
CGAAGATAGCATCGATCTAACGGCTGATCCACCCCATTACGACACCAAAAGTAGTCATCGTTCCCGTGTCATTCGTAGATCACGAAGAGAGCTTCGTTAATCTAACGGTTGATGGGCCCCGTTATGACACCAACATTTGTCGCCCTTCCCGGGGTGGTTGTAGAGCGTGAAGAGAGCTTCAATCTAACGGCTGATGGGCCCCATTCCGACACCAAACGTTGTTACCATTCTAGTGGCAGTGGTAGAGAGCGAAGAGAGCTTCGATATAACCTCTGATGGGCCGGCCCCGTTACGAGACAAAAAGTTGTCGCTAAATTCGTGGTAGTTGTAGAGGGGGAAGAGAGCTTTGATATAACGGATTATGGGAACCGTTAGGAAATAAAAAGTTGTCGTCGTTCCCGTGCCAGTTGTAGATCATGAAGAGAAATTTGATCTAATTGCTGATGGGCCCCGTTACGACACCAAAAGATGTCACCATTCCCGTGGCAGGTGTAGATCACAAACAGAGATTACATCTATTGGTTGATGGGCGCCGTTACACAACAAAAGTTTTGAGCGTTCCTTTGGCCATTGTAGATTGCGAAGAGAGCTTCGATATAACGTCTGATGGGCCGGCCCCGTTACGACGCCAAAGGTTGTCCCCGTTCCCGTGGCAGTTGTAGAGCACGAAGAGAGCTTCGATATGATGCATGATGAGCCCCGTTACGACACCAAAAGATGTCACCATTCCCGTGGCAGTTGTAGATCACAAACAGAGATTACATCTATCGGTTGATGGGCGCCGTTACACAACAA
>NW_010357929.1:0-717 GCF_000414095.1 Morus notabilis
TCAGGGTTCACGGTTAAGGGTTCAGGGTTCAGGGTTCAGGGTTCAGGGTACAGGGCTCAGGGCTCAGGGATCGGGCCTCAGGGTTCGGGGTTCGGTGTTCGGGGTTTGGTTTTCGGGGTTCAGGATTCTGGATTCAGGGTTCGGGGTTAAGCGTCTGGGTCTGGGTTCGGGGTTCGGGGTTTGGGGGGTTCAGGGTTCGGGGTTCGGGGTTTGGGGTTTAGGAGTTAGGGTTTGGGGTTTACAGTTTCGGGTTTCAGGTTTGGAGTTTGGGGTTTACGGTTTACGGTTTAGGGTTTAGGGGTTAGGGTTTAGGGTTTGGGGTTTGGGGTTTAGGGTTTAGGGTTTGGCGTTTGGGGTTTGGGTTTGGGGTTTAGGGTTCAGGGTTCAGGGTTCAGGGTTCAGGGCTCAGGGCTCATGGCTCAGGGCTTGGGGTTCGGTGTTCGGGGTTCGGGGTTCAGGGTTCAGGGTTCGGGGTTCAGGGTTCGGCGTTCGGGGTTCAGAGTTCATGGTTCACGGTTCAGGGTTCAGGGTTCACGGTTCGGGGTTCACGGTTCACAGTTCATTGTTCAGGGTTCAGGTTCCAGGGTTCAGGGTTTAGGGTTCAGGGTTCAGGGCTCTGGGCTCAGGGCTCAAGGCTCGGGGCTCGGGGTTCAGGGTTCGTTGTTTGGGGTTCGGTGTTAGGGGTTCGTGGTTCTGGATATGGGGTTTGGGGTTCGG
>NW_010357929.1:740-5959 GCF_000414095.1 Morus notabilis
GGGAGTTTAGGGTTTAGGGTTTAGGGTTTAGGGTTTAGGGTTCGGGGTTGAGGGTTCGGGGTTTGGGATTTGGGGTTCGGGGTTCGGGGTTCAGGGTTCTGGGTTTGGGGTTTGGGGTTTAGGGTTTAGGGTTTGGGGTTTGGGGTTTACGGTTTACGGTTTAGGGTTTAGGGGTTATGGTTTAGGGTTTGGGGTTTAGGGTTTAGGGTTTAGGGTTTAGGTTTGGGGTTGGGGTTTGGGTTTCGGGTTTCAGGTTTGGGGTTTGGGGTTTGGGGTTTGGGGTTTAGGGTTTACGGTTTAGGGTTTAGTGGTTAGGGTTTAGGGTTTGGGGTTCAGGGTTTAGGGTTTAGGGTTTAGGGTTTAGGGTTTCGAGTTTCAGGTTTCGGGTTTCAGGTTTCGGGTTTCAGGTTTGGGGTTTGGGGTTTGGGGTTTGGGGTTTGGGGTTTAAGGTTTGGGGTTTGGGGTTTAGGGTTCAGGGTTCAGGGCTCAGGGCTCAGGGCTCACGGCTCACGGCTTAGGGCTCGTGGCTCAGTGTTCGGGGTTCGGGGTTCATGGTTCAGGGTTCGGGGTTCAGGGTTCACGGTTGACGATTCAGGGTTCAGGTTCAGGCTTCAGGGTTTAGGGTTTAGGGTTCGGGGTTCAGGCTTCGGCGTTCGGGGTTCAGAGTTCATGGTGCACGGTTCAGGGTTCACGGTTCACGGTTCGGGGTTCACGGTTCACGGTTCATTGTTCAGGGTTCAGGGTTCAGGGTTTAGGGTTCAGGGATCAGGGATAGGGGGTTAATGGGTTTAGGGAGTTTAGGGTTTAGGGTTTAGGGTTTAGGGTTTAGGGTTCGGGGTTGAGGGTTCGGGGTTTGGGATTTACGGTTTAGGGTTTAGGGGTTATGGTTTAGGGTTTGGGGTTTGGGGTTTAGGGTTTAGGGTTTAGGGTTTAGGTTTGGGGTTGGGGTTTGGGTTTCGGGTTTCAGGTTTGGGGTTTGGGGTTTGGGGTTTGGGGTTTAGGGTTTAGGGTTTGGGGTTTAGGGTTCAGGGTTCAGGGTTTAGGGCTCAGGGGTCAAGGCTCAGGGCTCAGGGGTCGGGGCTCAGGATTCGGTGTTCGGGGTTCAGGGTTCAGGGTTCAAAGTTGACAGTTCAGGGTTCAGGGATCAAGGTTCAACCTTCAGGGTTCAGGGTTCGGCGTTCAGGGTTCATGATTCACGGTTCAGGGTTTAGGGTTCACGGTTCAGGGTTCACGGTTCATTGTTCAGGGTTCAAGGTTCAGGGTTCAGGGCTCAGGGCTCAAGGCTCGGGGCTCGGGGTTCTGGGTTCGTTGTTTGGGGTTCAGTGTTCGGGGTTCTGGATACGGAGTTTGGGGTTCGGGATTCGGGGTTTGGGGTCCAGGGTTCGGGGTTCGGGGTTTAGGGTTCGGGGTCTGGGGTTTAGGGTGTAGGGTTTGGGGTTTAGGGTTTAGGGTTCGGGGTCTGGGGTTTAGGGCGTAGGGTTTGGGGTTTAGGGTTTAGGGTTTGGGGTTTGAGGTTTGTGTTTCGGCTTTAGGGTCTAGGGTTTATGGTCTAGGGTTTAGGGTCTAGGGTTTAAGTTATGGGGTTTAGGGTCTGGGGTTTGGGGTTTAAGGTTTGGGGTTTAGGGTTCAGGGTTCACGGATCAGGGTTCTGGGCTTAGGGCTCAGGGCTCAGGTCTCAGGCCTCAGGGCTCAGGATTTAGGACTCTCGGCCCAGGGTTCAGGGTGAAGCGTTCAGGGTTTAGGGTTCTGGGTTTAGGGTTTAGGGTTTGGGGTTTGGGGTTTGGAGTTTACGGTTCACGATTAACGGTTCAGGATTCAGGGTTCAGGGTTCAGGGTTCACGGCTCAGGGCTCGGAGCTCGGGGCTCGGGGTTCGGGGTTTAGGGTTCGGGGGTCACGATTCACGGTTCAGGGTTCAAGGTTCAGGGTTCAGGGTTCAGGGCTCAGGGCCAGGGCTCAGGGCAAAGGGCTTAGGGTTCAGGGTCCACGATTCTCGGTTCAGGGTTCAGGGTTCAGGGTTCAGGGTTCAGGGTTCAGGGTTCAGGGTTCGGGGTTCAGGGTTCGGGGTTCAGGGTATGGGGTTTGGGGTTTGGGGTTTGGGTAAGGGTTTGGGGTTCACGGTTCAGGGTTCAGGGTTCAGGTCTCAGGGTTTAGGGCTTAGGGTTCAGGGTTTAGGGTTTGGGGTTTGGGGATCAACGTTCAGGGTTCAGGGTTCAGGGTTCGGCGTTCGGGGTTTGGTTGTCGGGGTTCAGGGTTCGGCGTTCGGGGTTCATGGTTCACAATTCAGGGTTCAGGGTTCGTGGTTCAGGGGAGGGTCATGGTTCCGGGCACAGGGTTCTGGGTTTAGGGTTCAGCGTTCTGGGTTCAGGCTTGGGGGTTTAAAGGGTTTAGGGTTTGGGGTTTGGGGTTCGGGGTTCGGGGTTCAGGGTTCAGGGTTCACGATTCGAGGTTCAGGGTTCACGGTTTTGGGCTTAGGGTTTGGGGTTTGGGGATTGGGTTTTGGGGTTTGGGGTTTAGGGTTTACGGTTTATGGTTTAGGGGTTAGGGTTTAGGGTTTGGGGTTCAGGGTTTAGGGTTTGGGGTTTCGGGTTACGGGTTTTGGGTTTGGGTTTTAGGTTCAGGGTTTAGGATTTGGGGTTTACAGTTCAGGGTTCCTGGCTCAAGGCTCTGGGCTTAGGGCTCTGGGCTCAGGGCTCGGGGCTCGGTGTTCGGGGTTCGGGTTCAGGGTTCAGGGTTTGGGGTTTGGGGTTCGGGGTTCACGGTTGACGGTTCAGGGTTCAGGGATCAAGGTTCAGGCTTTAGGGTCCAGGGTTTGGGGTTCAGGGTTCGACGTTCGGGGTTCAGAGTCCATGGTCCACGGTTAACGGTTCACAGTTCGGGGTTCACGGTTCACGGTTCATTGTTCAGGGTTTAGGGTTCATGGTTCAGGCTTCAGGGTTCAAGGTTCAGGGCTCAGGGTTCAGGGTTCAGGGTTCAGGGTTCAAGGTTCAGGGTTTAGGGTTCAGGGTTTAGGGTTCGGGGTTGAGGGTTCGGGGTTCAGGGTTTGAGATTTAGGGTTCGGGGTTCACGGTTCAGGGTTCTGGGTTTGGGGTTTAGGGTTTAGGGTTTAGGGTTTGCGGTTGGGGGTTTAGGGTTTAGGGTGTAGGGTTTAGGGTTTAGCGTTTGGGGTTTGGAGTTTAGAGTTTGGGGTTTAGGGTTCAGGGTTCAGGGCTTAGGGCTCAGGGCTCAAGGCTCGGGGCTCGGTGTTCGGGGTTCGGGTTTCTGGAAACGGGGTTTGGGGTTCGGGGTTTAGGGATTGGGATTTAGGGTTTAGGGTTTCGCGTTTGGGGTTTGGAGTTTAGAGTTTGGGGTTTAGGGTTCAGGGTTCAGGGTTCAGGGTTCAGGGTTCAGGGTTCAGGGTTCAGGGTTCAGGGTTCAGGGTTCAGGGTTCAGGGTTCAGGGTTCAGGGTTTAGGGTTTGGGGTTTGGGGTTTGCAGTTTGGGGTTTACGGTTCACGGTTCAGGGTTTCAGGGTTCAGGGTTCAGGGCTTAGGGCTCAGGGCTCAAGGCTCGGGGCTCGGTGTTCGGGGTTCGTTGTTTGGGGTTCGGTGTTCGGGGGTCGGGTTTCTGGAAACGGGGTTTGGGGTTCGGGGTTTAGGGATTGGGATTTAGGGTTTAGGGTTTAGGGTTTTGAGTTTGGGGTTTAGGGTTTAGGGTTTGTGGTTTCGGCTTTAGGGTTTAAGGTCTGGGGTTTATGGTCTAGGGTTAGGGACTGGGGTTTAGGTTATGGGGTTTAGGGTCTGGGGTTTGGGGTTTGGGGTTTGGGGTTTAGGGTTCAGGGTTCACGGATCAGGGTTCAGGGCTCAGGGCTCAGAGTTCAGGGCTTAGGGCCAGGGCTCAGAGCTAAGGGCTCAGGGTTCAGGGTTCACGGTTCACGGTTCAACATTCACTTTTCAGGGTTCAGGGCTCAGGGTTCAGGCCTTAGGGCTCAGGCCTTCGGGTTAAGGGTTTAGGGTTGAGGGTTTACGGATTAGGGTTTGGGGTTCGAAGTTCAGATGTCAGGGTTCCGGGTTCGGCGTTCGAGGTTCGGTTGTCGGGGTTCAGGGTTCAGGATTCATGGTTCACGGTTCAGGGTTCAAGGTTCGTGGTTTAGGGTTCAGGGTTTAGCGTTCAGGGTTCACGGTTCACGGTTCAAGGCACAATGTTCAGGGTTTAGGCTTCTGGGTTTAAGGTTCAGCGTTCTGGGTTCAGGGTTGGGGGTTTAAGGGGTTTAGGGTTTAGGGTTCGGGGTTTGGGGTTTGGGGTTTTGGGTTTTGGGTTCTGGGTTCGGGGTTTGAGGTTCAGGGTTCACGGTTCGGGGTTCGAGGTTCGGGGTTCAGTGTTTTGGGTTTAGGGTTTAGGGTTTAGGGTTTGGGGTTTTGGGTTTGGGGTTTACAGTTTACGATTTAGGGTTTAAGGGTTAGTTTTTGGGGTTTATGGTTTGCGGTTTGGGGTGTGCGGTTAGGGGTTTGGGGTTTAGGGTTAGGGGTTGGGGTTTAGGGTTTAGGGTTTAGGGTTTGGGGTTTGGGGTTTGGGGTTTGGGGTTTAGGGTTTAGGGTTAAGGGTTTAGGGTTCAGTGTTCAGGGCTCAGGGCTCAGGGCTCGGGATTCAGTGTTCGGTGTTCAGGGTTCGGGGTTTAGAGTTCTGGGTTCGGGGTTCGGGGTTAACGGTTCAGGGTTCAGGGTTCAGGGTTCAAGGTTTAGGGTTCAGGGTTCAGGGTTCAGGGTTCATGGTTCCGCATTCACAGTTCAGGGTTCAGGGCTCAGGACTAAGGGCCCAGGGTTCAGGTTTCAGGGTTCAAGGTTCATGGTTCAGGGTTCAGGGTTCAGTGTTCAGGGTTCAGGGTTCAGGGTTTGGGGTTCCGGGTTCGACGTTCGGGGTTCAGAGTTCATGGTTCAAGATTCGGGGTTCACGGTTCACGGTTTGGGGTTCCCGATTCACGGTTCAGGGTTCAGGGTTCAGGGTTCAGGGTTCAGGGTTCAGGGCTCAGGGTTCAGGGTTCAAGGTTTAGGGTCCAGGGTTCGGGGTTCAGGGTTCGGCGTTCGGGGTTCAGAGTTAATGGTTCACGGTTCAGGGTTCAGGGTTCACAGTTCGGGGTTCACGGTTCACAGTTCATTGTTCAGGGTTCAGGGTTCAGGGTTCAGGGTTCAGGGTTCAGGGTTCAGGGCTCAGGGCTCAGGGCTCAAGGCTCGGGGCTCGGGGTT
>NW_010357929.1:6379-11750 GCF_000414095.1 Morus notabilis
TTCGGGGTTCGGGGTCCAGGGTTCAGGGTTCGGGGTTCAGGGTTCGAGGTTCGAGGTTCGAGGTTCGGGGTTCGGGGATTGGGGTTTGGGGTTGGGGGTTTGGGGTTTAGGGTTTACGGTTTAGGGTTTACGGGTTAGGGTTTAGGGTTTGGGGCTCAGGGTTTAGGGTTTAGGGTTTAGGGTTTCGGGTTTCAGGTTTCGGGTTTCGGGTTTCGGGTTTCAGGTTTGGGGTTTCGGGTTTGGGGTTTGGGGTCTGGGGTTTGGGCTTTAGGGTTTAGGGTTTGGGGTTTAGGGTTCACGGTTTAGGGCTCACGGCTCACGGCTTAGGGCTCACGGCTTAGGGCTCGGGGCTCGGTGTTCGGGGTTCGGGGTTCAGGGTTCAGGGTTCGGGGTTCAGGGTTCACGGTTGACGATTTAGGGTTCAGGGATCAAGGTTCAGGCTTCAGGGTTTAGGGTTTAGGGTTCGGGGTTCAGGCTTCGGCGTTCGGGGTTCAGAGTTCATGGTTCACGGTTCAGGGTTCACGGTTCATGGTTCGGGGTTCACGGTTCACGGTTCATTGTTCAGGGTTCAGGGTTCAGGGTTTAGGGTTCAGGGTTCAGGGATAGGGGGTTAATTGGTTTAGGGAGTTTAGGGTTTAGGGTTTGGGGTTTAGGGTTCAGGGTTCACGGATCAGGGTTTTGGGCTCAGGGCTCAGGGTACAGGTCTCAGGCCTCAGGGCTCAGGATTCAGGACTCTCGGCCCAGGGTTCAGGGTTAAACGTTCAGGGTTTAGGGTTCTGGGTTTAGGGTTTAGGGTTTCGGGTTTGGGGTTTGGAGTTTACGGTTCATGATTCACGGTTCAAGATTCAGGGTTCAGGGTTCAGGGTTCAGGGCTCATGGCTCGGGGCTCGGGGGTCGGGGTTCGGGGTTTGGTGTTCGGTGTTTGGTGTTTGGTGTTCGGGGTCGGGGTTCGGGGTTTGGGGTTCGGGGGTTACGGTTCACGGTTCAGGGTTCAAGGTTCAGGGTTCGGGGTTCAGGGCTCAGGGTCAGGGCTTAGGGCTCAGGGCACAGGTCCCAGGCCTCAGGGCTCAGGATTCAGGACTCTCGGCCCAGGGTTCAGGATTAAGCGTTCAGGGTTTAGGGTTCTGGGTTTGGGGTTTGGGGTTTAGGGTTTACGGTTTGTGGTTTGGGGTTTAGGGTTTACGGTTTAGTGTTTAGGGGTTATGGTTTAGGGTTTGGGGTTTAGGGTTTAGGGTGTAGGGTTTAGGCTTTGGGGTTTGGGGTTTGGGTTTCGGGTTTCAGGTTTCGGGTTTGGGGTTTGGGGATTGGGGTTTAGGGTTTAGGGTTTGGGGTTAGGGTTCAGGGTTTAGGGCTCAGGGCTTAGGGCTCAAGGCTCAAGGCTCAGGGCTCGGGGCTCGGGGCTCGGGGCTCGGTGTTCGAGGTTCAGGGTTCAGGGTTCGGGGGTCGGGGTTCACAGTTGACGGTTCAGGGTTCAGGGATCAAGGTTCAACCTTCAGGGTTCAGGGTTCGGGGTTCGGGGTTCACAGTTGACGGTTCAGGGTTCAGGGATCAAGGTTCAACCTTCAGGGTTCAGGGTTCGGGGTTCGGGGTTCACAGTTGACGGTTCAGGGTTCAGGGATCAAGGTTCAACCTTCAGGGTTCAGGGTTCGGCGTTCAGGGTTCATGATACACGGTTCAGGGTTCAGGGTTCACGGTTCGGGGTTCACGATTCATTGTTCAGGGTTCAGGGTTCAGGGTTCAGGGCTCAGGGCTCAGGGCTCAAGGCTGGGGGCGCGGGGTTTGGGGTTCGGTGTTTGGGGTTCAGTGTTCGGGGTTCTGGATACGGGGTTTGGGGTTCAGGGTTCGGGGTTTGGGGTCCAGGGTTCAGGGTTCGGGGTTTAGGGTTTAGGGTTTGGGGTTTAGGGTGTAGGGTTTGGGGTTTAGGGTTTAGGGTTTGGGGTTTAGGGTTTGGGGTATGAGGTTTGTGGTTTCAGATTTAGGGTCTAGGGTTTATGGTCTAGGGTTTAGGGTCTAGGGTTCAGGTTATGGGGTTTAGGGTCTGGGGTTTGGGGTTTGGGGTTTGGGGTTTAGGGTTCAGGGTTCACGGATCAGGGTTCTGGGCTCAGGGCTCAGGGCACAGGTCTCAGGCCTCAGGCCTCAGGATTCATGACTCTCGACCCAGGGTTCAGGGTTAAGCGTTCAGGGTTTAGGGTTCTGGGTTTAGGGTTTAGGGTTTGGGGTTTGGGGTTTGGAGTCTACGGTTCACGATTCACGGTTCAGGATTCAGGGTTCAGGGTTCAGGGTTCAGGGCTCAGGGCTCGGGGCTCGGGGCTCGGGGCTCGGGGTTCGGGGTTTGGTGTTCGGTGTTTTGGTGTTTGGTGTTCGGGGTTCGGGGTTTGGGGTTCGGGGGTCACGGTTCACGGTTCAGGGTTCAAGGTTCAGGGTTCGGGGTTCAGGGCTCAGGGCCAGGGCTCAGGGCTAAAGGCTCAGGGTTCAGGGTTCACGATTCTCGATTCAGGGTTCAGGGTTCAGGGTTCAGGGTTCAGGGTTCGGGGTTCAGGGTTCGAGGTTCAGGGTTTGGGGTTTTGGGTTTGGGGTTAAGGGTTTGGGGTTCACGGTTCAAGGTTCAGGGTTCAAGTCTCAGGGTTCAGGGCTTAGTTCAGGGTTTAGGGTTTGGGGTTTGGGGATCAACGTTCAGGGTTCAGGGTTCAGGGTTCGGCGTTCGGGGTTCATGGTTCACAGTTCAGGGTTCAGGGTTCGTGGTTCACGGTTCAGGGGAGGGTCATGGTTCCGGGCACAGGGTTCTGGGTTTAGGGTTCAGCGTTCTGGGTTCAGGCTTGGGGGTTTAAAGGGTTTAGCGTTTGGGGTTTAGGGTTCGGGGTTCGGGGTTTAGGGTTCGGGGTTCGGGGTTCAGGGTTCACGGTTCACGGTTCGAGGTTCAGGGTTCAGGGTTTTGGGTTTTGGGTTTGGGGTTTGGGGATTAGGGTTTGGGGTTTGGGGTTTAAGGTTTACGCTTTAGGGTTTAGGGGTTAGGGTTTAGGGTTTGGGGTTCATGGTTTAGGGTTTCGTGTTTCGGGTTACGGGTTTTGGGTTTGGGTTTTGGGTTTAGGGTTTAGGATTTGGGGTTTAGGGTTCAGGGTTCCTGGCTCAAGGCTCTGGGCTCAGGGCTCTGGGCTCAGGGCTCGGGGCTCGGTGTTCGGTGTTCGGGTTCAGGGTTCAGGGATCAAGGTTCAGGCTTCAGGCTTCCGGGTCCAGGGTTCGGGGTTCAGGGTTCGGCGTTCGGGGTTCAGAGTCCATGGTTCACGGATAACAGTTCACGGTTCAGGGCTCAGGGCTCAGTGCTCGCGGCTCGGGGTTCAGTGTTTGGGGTTCGGGGTTTAGGGTTCAGGGTTCGGGGGTCGGGGTTCACGGTTGACGGTTCAGGGTTCAAGGATCAAGGTTCAGGCTTCAGGTTTAGGGTTCAGGGTTCGGGGTTCGGCGGTCGGGGTTTAGAGTTCATGGTTCACGGTTCACGGTTCACGGTTCATGGTTCGGGGTTCACGGTTCACGCTTCATTGTTCAGGGTTTAGGGTTCAGGGTTCAGGGTTCAGGGTTCAAGGTTCAGGGCTCAGGATTCAGGGTTCATGGTTCAGGGTTCAAGGTTCAGTGTTCAGGGTTTAGGGTTCGGGGTTGAGGGTTCGGGGTTCGGGGTTCGCGGTTCAGGGTTCTGGGTTTGGGGTTTGGGGTTTAGTGTTTAGGGTTTGCGGTTGGGGGTTTAGGGTTTAGGGTTTGTGGTTTGGGGTTTGGGGTTTAGGGTTTCGTGTTTAGGGTCTAGGGTTTAGCGACTAGTATCTAGGGTGTAGGATTTAGGGTCTAGGGTTTAGGGTGTAGGGTTTAGGATTAAGGGTTTAGCGTTTGGGGTTTGGAGTTTGGAGTTTGGGGTTTAGGGTTTATGGTTTAGGGTTCAAGGCTCGGGGCTCAGGGCTCATGGCTCAAGGTTCAGGTCTCGGGGCTCAGGGTTCAGGGTTCAGGGTTCAGGGTTCAGGGCTCAGGGCTCAGGGCTCAGGGTTCAAGGCTCGGGGCTCAGTGTTCGGGGTTCGTTGTTTGGGGTTCGGGGTTCGGTGTTTGGGGTTCGGTGTTCGGGGTTCGGGGTTCTGGAAACGGGGTTTGGGGTTCGCGGTTTAGGGATTGGGATTTAGGGTTTAGGGTTTAGGGTTTCGAGTTTGGGGTTTAGGGTTTAGGGTTTGTGGTTTCGGTTTTAGAGTTTAAGGTCTAGGGTTTATGGTCTAGGGTTAGGGACTGGGGTTTAGGTTATGGGGTTTAGGGTCTGGGGTTTGGGGTTTGGGGTTTGAGGTTTAGGGTTCAGGGTTCACGGATCAGGGTTCAGGGCTCAGGGCTCAGGGTTCAGGGCTTAGGGCCAGGGCTCAGAGCTAAGGGCTCAGGGTTCAGGGTTCACGGTTCACGGTTCAACATTCACTTTTCAGGGTTCAGGGCTCAGGGTTCAGGCCTTAGGGCTCAGGCCTTCGGGTTAAGGGTTTAGGGTTGAGGGTTTACGGATTAGGGTTTGGGGTTCGAAGTTCAGATGTCAGGGTTTCGGGTTCGGCGTTCGAGGTTTGGTTGTCGGGGTTCAGGGTTCAGGATTCATGGTTCACGGTTCAGGGTTCAAGGTTCGTGGTTTAGGGTTCAGGGTTCACGGTTCATGGTTCAAGGCACAATGTTCAGGGTTTAGGCTTCTGGGTTTAAGGTTCAGCGTTCTGGGTTCAGGGTTGGGGGTTTAAGGGGTTTAGGGTTTAGGGTTTGGAGTTTGGGGTTTTGGGTTCTGGGTTCGGGGTTCGAGGTTCAGGGTTCAGGGTTCGGGGTTCGAGGTTCGGGGTTTAGTGTTTTGGGTTTAGGGTTTAGGGTTTAGGGTTTGGGGTTTGGGGTTTGGGGTTTACAGTTTACGATTTAGGGTTTAAGGGTTAGGGTTTGAGGTTTAGGGTTTAGGGTTTGGGGTGTGGGGTTAGGGGTTTGGGGTTTGCGGTTAGGGTTTGGGGTTTAGGGTTTAGGGTTTAGGGTTTGGGGTTTGGGGTTTGGGGTTTGGGGTTTGGGGTTTAGGGTTTAGGGTTAAGGGTTTAGGGTTCAGTGTTCAGGGCTCAGGGCTCAGGGCTCGGGATTCAGTGTTCGGTGTTCAGGGTTCGGGGTTTAGAGTTCTGGGTTCGGGGTTCGGGGTTAACGGTTCAGGGTTCAGGGTTCAGGGTTCAAGGTTTAGGGTTCAGGGTTCAGGGTTCAGGGTTCATGGTTCCGCATTCACAGTTCAGGGTTCAGGGCTCAGGACTAAGGGCCCAGGGTTTAAGGCTAAGGGCTCAGGGTTCAGGTTTCAGGGTTCAAGGTTCATGGTTCAGGGTTCAGGGTTCAGTGTTCAGGGTTCAGGGTT
>NW_010357929.1:12042-13252 GCF_000414095.1 Morus notabilis
GGGTTTGGGGTTTGGGGTTTGGGGTTTGGGGTTTAGGGTTTAGGGTTAAGGGTTTAGGGTTCAGGGTTCAGGGCTCAGGGCTCAGGGCTCAGGGCTCAGTGCTCGGGGTTCGGTGTTCGGTGTTCAGGTTCGGGGTTCAGAGTTCTGGGTTCGGGGGTCAGGGTTAACGATTCAGGGTTCAGGGTTCAGGGTTCAAGGTTCAGGGTTCAGGGTTCAAGGTTCAGGGTTCAGGGTTCAAGGTTCAGGGTTCATGGTTCCGCGTTCACGATTCAGGGTTCAGGGCTCAGGACTAAGGGCCCATGGTTCAAGGCTAAGGGCTCAGGGTTCAGGTTTTAGGGTTCAAGGTTCATGGTTCATGGTTCAGGGTTCAGGGTTCAGTGTTCAGGGTTCAGGGTTCAGGGTTTGGGGTTTGGGGTTCAGGGTTTGGGGTTCAGGTTTCGACGTTCAGGGTTCAGAGTTCATGGTTCACGATTCAGGGTTCACGGTTCACGGTTTGGGGTTCCCGATTCACGGTTCAGGGTTCAGGGTTCAGGGTTCAGGGTTCAGGGCTCAGGGTTCAGGGTTCAGGGTTTAGGGTCCAGGGTTCAGGGTTCAGCGTTCAGGGTTCAGCGTTAGGGGTTAGGGGGTTAAGGGGTTTAGGGTGTTTAGGGTTTAGGGTTTAGGGTTTAGGGTTCGGGGTTGAGGGTTCAGGGTTTGGGGTTCGGGGTTTGGGGTTCGGGGTTCGGGGTTCAGGGTTTAAGGTTTAGGGTTTGGTGTTTGGGGTTTAGGGTTTAGGGTTTGGGGTTTAGGGCTTGGGGTTTAGGGTTTAGGGTTCAGGGTTCAGGGCTCGGGGCTCAGGGCTCGGGCCTCAGGGTTCGGTGTTCGCAGTTCGGGGTTCAGGGTTCAGGGTTCGGGGTTCGGGGTTCATGGTTGATGGTTCAGGGTTCAGGGATCAAGGTTTAGGGTTCAGGGTTCAGGCTTCAGTTTTCAGGGTTCGGCGTTCGGGGTTCAGAGTTCATGGTTCATGGTTCAGGGTTCACGGTTCACGGTTCGGGGTTCACGGTTCACAGTTCATTGTTCAGGGTTCAGGGTTCAGGGTTCAGGGTTCAGGGCTCAGGGCTCAGGGCTCAAGGCTCGGGGCTCAGGGTTAGGGGTTCGTTGTTTGGGGTTTGGTGTTAGGGGTTCGTGGTTCTGGATACGGGGTTTGGGGTTCGGGGTTCAGGGTTTGGGG
>NW_010357929.1:14031-14851 GCF_000414095.1 Morus notabilis
CGGGGCTAGGGGTTCGGGGTTTGGGGTTCGGGGTTTGGGGTTCAGGGTTCGGGGTTCGGGGTTCAGGATTCGGGGTTCAGGGTTCCAAGTTCACGGTTTACGGTTAAGGGTTCAGGGTTTAGGTTCTGGGCTCAGGGTTTAGTGCTAAGAGCTCAGGGTTCGGGGTTCAGGGTTTAGGGTTGAAGGTTTACGGTTTAGGGTTTGGGGTTTTGGATTTTGGGTTCAGGGTTCAGGGTTCGTGGTTCGGTGTTCGGCGTTCAGGGTTCACGGTTCACAGTTCAGCGTTCAGGGTTCAGGGTTCACAGTTCATGGTTCACGGTTCACGGTTCACGGTTTAGGGTTCAGGGTTCAGGGCTCAGGGTTTGGGGTTCAGGGTTATGGGTTCAGGGTTTGGGGTTTAGGGGGTTTATGTGGTTTAGCGTTTAGGGTTCAGGGTTCGGGGTTCGGGGTTCGGGGTTCAGGGTTTAGGGTTTAGGGTTTAGGGTTTAGGGTTTGGGGTTTGGGGATTGGGGTTTGGGGTTTAGGGTTTTTGGTTTAGGGTTTAGGGTTTAGAGTTTAGTGTTTGGGGTTTAGGGTTTAGGGTTTAGGGTTTGGAGTTTAGTGTTTGGGGTTTAGGGTTTAGGGTTTGGGGTTTAGGGTTTGGGGTTTGGGGTTTAGGGTTTAGGGTTTAGGGTTTAGGGTTTAGGGTTCAGGGTTCAGGGTTCAGGGCTTAGTGCTGTGGTTCAGGGTTCAGGGCTCGGGGTTCGGGCCTCGGGGTTCAGGGCTCGGGGTTCGGTGTTCGGGGTTCGGGGTTCGGGGTTCTGGGTTTGGGGTTCGGGGT
>NW_010357929.1:16258-16850 GCF_000414095.1 Morus notabilis
GGGTTCAGGGTTCAGGGTTCAGGGCTCAGGCCTCAGGCCTCAAGGCTCAGGGCTCAGGGTTCAGGGCTCTGGGCTCAGGGTTCAGGGTTCAGGGTTCAGGGTTCAGGGTTAAGGTTCAGGTTTTAGGGTTTAGGGTTTGGGGTTTAAGGTTTGGGGTTTGGGGTTTGGGTTTAGGATTTGGGGTTTACAGTTCACGGTTCAGGGTTCTGGGTTCAGGGTTAAGGGCGCAGGGCTCAGGGCTCGGGGCTTGGGGCTCGGGGCTCGCGGTTCGGGGTTCAGTGTTCGGTGTTCGGTGTTCAGTGTTCAGTGTTCGGTGTTCAGGGTTCGGTATTCAGGATTCAGGATTCGGGGTTTGGGGTACACGGTTCACGGTTCAAGGTTCAGGGTGCAGGGTTCAGGGTTCAGGGCTCATGTCTCAGGGTTTGGGGTTTGGGGTTTGGGGTTCACGGTTCACGGTTCAGGGTTCAGGGTTCCGGGTTCAGGGTTCTGGGTTTAGGGTTTGGGGTTTATGTTTCATGGTTCAGGGTTCAGGGTTCAGGGTTCAAGGTTCAGGGCTCAGGGCTTAGGGCTCAGGGCTCAGGGCTCGGGGCTC
>NW_010357929.1:16906-17526 GCF_000414095.1 Morus notabilis
GGGTTTGGAGTTCGGGGTTCGTGGTTCTGGGTTTGGGGTTTAAGGTTTGGGGTTTAGGGTTTAGGGTTTGGGGTTTAGGGTTTGGGGTTTGGGGTTTGGGGTTTGCGGTCGGGGTTTAGGGTTTATGGTATGGGGTTAGGGTATGGGGTTTAGGGTCTGGGTTTAGAGTATGGGGCTTAGGGTCTGAGGTTTCAGTTTTGGGGTTTGGGGTTTGGGGTTTTGGGTTTGGGGTTCAGGGTTCAGGGTTTAGGGTTCAAGGCTCG
Organism: Morus notabilis; assembly: GCF_000414095.1. NCBI lineage: Eukaryota > Viridiplantae > Streptophyta > Magnoliopsida > Rosales > Moraceae > Morus > Morus notabilis. The sequence continues at coordinate 17,170 of NW_010357929.1, forward strand.
GGTCTCGGGGTTCGGGGTTTGGGGTTCGAGGTGTGGGGTTCAGGGTTCGGGGCTCGGGGCTCGGGATTCAGGGTTCTGGGTTCTAGGTTCACGGTTCATGGTTAAGGGTTCAGGGTTTAGGTTCTGGGCTCAGGGCTCAGGGTTCAGGGTTAAGAGCTCATGGTTCAGGGTTCAGGGTTCAGGGTTTACGGTTTAGGGTTTGGGGTTGGGGTTTTGGGTTCGGGGTTCAGCGTTCGGGGTTCAGGGTTCGGCGTTCAGTCACAGTTCACGGTTCAGGGTTCAGGGTTCACAGGTCATGGTTCAGGGTTTAGGGTTCAGGGTTTAGGGTTCAGGGTTCTGGGCTCAGGGTTCAGGGTT
>NW_010357930.1:0-3864 GCF_000414095.1 Morus notabilis
GCGACATTTTCTGAGAGCTTTTCATTGTAGCAGAAAAAGTTAGATGCGACATTTTCTGAGAGCTTTTTATTGTAGAAACCGAAAATTAAAAATTCGAATCGGTGAAATGAACGAAGCCTAAGTTTTCAATTCCAGTTTTGTTAAAGTTAAAAGTTCTCATAAAAAGCACATCTAACTTTTTCTGTTACAGTTAAAAACTCTATCATAAAATTACATCTCAACTCAAATCAACGAACTGAATAAGACCTAATTATATCCAAATGGACCAATCAGACACCACGTACGCACTCTAATAAAGATTTTTTTTTTTCTAAAACATGGACACAAGAAAATATGTGGAAAAAACACAAATAAGATAACGCAAATAAAAAAAAAAAAACACACTGCCATAATTTCCCTATTATTTAATTCCAGTTCTGTTTTCTTCATTCCAAAAAACCAAATTAAGCCAGAAAAAACCCGCAAAAAGACCTCGAAAGAACAAAACTCGACTCATGGGGAAAACCTTTATTGGGTAAATTGCTTGCAAAATGACCTCCAAAGAACAAAACTACTTGATTATTGGGGTAAATCCAACAACGGCAACAAATCTATAAGTTGTATACACGAACAATTAATAGAGTCTGCCACGAGCAATTAACAATTGATCAATCACATGCCCCCACAATGTATGTGTCCATGATATACCGATCAATTAATTGTTGAATGAAACCAATAGTTAACTACAAATAGACATAGTGAATGCATCTTCACTTTTTGACGATTGATATACATACACCAACCGTCAAATTATTTTTAGTATGAGCTTTATATTTCTCTCTTCTTTTCTATTTCTCACTCAGGCATTAGAAACATATCACGACAAAGTTGAAGCACAATCCACACAATAGTTTCCAACATAATCCTTAGCTTCAACAAAAAGATAGCCTTAGCTACATCTCCAACAAGTGTGATATCTCAAGCTGAACTTGAAAAAAGTAGCAACAGTATAAAATCTGACATTTCTTGTCTTTGCACTTCAGAGAACTTAGAAGAAGAAATGCTTTGACACACGAAGGGAAAGGAAAAAAAAAAGAAGAAGGAGAGCAACTCAAAAAACCATAGCAGGCAACGACCCAACGGAAATAGGAAAGGAAAAAGAGGAGGAAAAAAAAAAAACAAAAACAAAACAGAGGAGGCAATGAAAGAAAACCCATAACTTATCTGGGCTCTGATTATAGGGTTCAAAGGAATCCAAACATTGTCCACAAAGAAATCCAAAGAGAGAGAGAAAAAAAAAATAAAAGCAAGAATTTCAACCCTGAACGAATTCAACAACAAAGGGGCTGAAATATCCGGAACTAAATTGGAGCAGCAAACAAAACCCAAAACAAACAAAATCCCAAAACAAGAAAGCATAAAGGAGAAGTTAAAACCTGAAAGAGAAAGAACCGTCCACGAGAGGAAGCGAAGAAGGAAAGCAAAGAACCAAAAATGAGGGAAAAGGAGAGCGTGAGGCGTGAGTTTGTGAGGATCTTTAGTCATAGATAATTGGCTATAAGTTGTGAGGATCCAAAGTTGATCTTAGTATTACTTGATTAAACGGATCCAAATAGTTAAAATCTCTTAGAAAAGTTATGTTCTACAGCTTCATCCTAAAAACGATAATGACACCATCCCATCAAAACGACACCCTAATTTACAAACTACAACATTCTTCAAAAAAGACAACAATGACAATACACACGGAAAAAGAAGCTTTAAACCGAAAATTTTGTACAAAGAGAAGAATAAAAATCATGAAAGGAAAAGTAAATTCTTTAAGATATCCACTGAAGAATTTCTACAAAAATAGTTCTACAATCATTCATTCACAGTTCATAGATTCAACATATCTTTCCTTCCAAACCCAAAATTTAAATTGATATCTAAATGCAGAAGCATAAATTAAAAAAATAAAGTATTGTTAAGTTGACACTATATCAACAATGATTTTAATCACGTTTGATTTAATAAAATAAGTACAAAATAGAAAAAATCACGTTTACTTACCTTTAAATTGTCAATCTTGTCAAACGCACATTGCAGCGCTCCCTCTCCACGCTCAGGGTGCGTTTAGTTATAGTGACGGAATGGTAATGAGAATGGTAATGGGACGAGCAGGCTTTTTTTGCTTGTGGCTTGACTTTTATGATCATACCTATGGGACGAGCAGGAGGATTCTTCTTCCCAGCTGCCTTCTGTTCCTGCAGGCAGAAACAGATTGCATTTAGCTGCCACCACCTACAAATGACGAATACCAGAAACAAGACGAGAACAGAACTCTCCCTCTTTCTCCCTCACGCACAGGTTGCATTTAAAGACCAAAGCTCCCACCTATCACAAAGAGCCTAACAAGAAGAGACTGGCTTTCTTTTCACACATTCCATTAGGAAAGACTACCTGAATAGGCGTTAAGGTCACTACAACTATAAATCCCTCAACTAAAAGCCTGTTTCATTCATGAACTATTACCAACCTTTGATGTTTCTGCAGGTTTGTAAATGCAAAATCACCTAGAGAAAATTCAAACGGAACATAAACAAAACAAATAAGAAACCAACCTGGACTACGGGAACAGGAGGCGTTTCCTTAAGCTCGTGTACAATCATAGACTGTACTGCTACTGCTGCCTGAATCGGAAAGAAAAACATTAATGACTTGACATGATATAAGGTGAAATGATTCACAAGCACCACATTGGTTCCTTTAAGGGGGGAAAAAAAATGAAACCGTGTGAAAGTATTTGTGACTGCCAAAGGAAACTATGTTTGGAAGATAAGATGCTTGGCAATAACTATGTAAAAAAAAAGGGCAACATAATGATCAGCACATTTAGGCTGCACTCCGCAGAAGTTTATTACATCCCTAAAGCATACATAAAAAGCATAAACATGGATGCAAACATACATTTACATGGATGCATAGCAGAAGTAAGAACGAAATCAAACAAAAGAATCAGTAATGCATATTAGAAGGAGAATGTAAAGTGTCATACAGTTACAATCACCTCAACCTTTCTCACGTTGTATGCATTGCATATCAAAAACCACCTTAGTGATTACTGTACCTATATAGGTTCTTTCTGTGGAAGATTGACATTTTTACCGATGTAACTTTCATCGGTTTTAGATTTTACAGACAACGAGGGCAGGGCATTATCTAAACAACATTTCCATAAACACAGAGATACTCATTGTTGCCGAGTAATAGCAGAAATTTGGGCTAATAATCTATCATACCAACTCTAATTGATTCTACTTAGTAATATTAATAACAATCTGAAAATACAATAATCTTAGTTGTTCTCTTACAAGTTCTAATTTTTCAAGAAACTCAGTCTCGTCGTCATCCAAAGCTTTAGCAGGCCCTGCGGAAAAAAAAACAAAAAACAAAAAGAGTGATGAATATTTTACCGAAACTGACATTCTTATGCTACTTTCCATCAAAAGTCTGAAACTTGATTATCCTAAATCACCAGAAAAAAATGTAATTCTAGGGCTTTCATCTTCAAGAATAAGATAGAAAGAAAGAAACATACGAATGAATAATTGAATTAGAGAATTAAAGGACAAATTAAAGATGAGATTCACCTGCTCCTCCGACACGAAATTCATAAGCCTGACGGGGGACCGCGTCGATTCTTCAGCCATCTTTCTTTCGATTTGGAAAATTGGAAATTAGAAATTAGAAATTCAAATTTCTTTCGTCCGAGAAGAGTCTGCCATTGGAACCGAGAAGGAGGTCTCGGAAAGCTTCGTTAGGGTTCGGGAATCGAGGAGAGAGAAGCCGGTGACGGGTGGTGGATGCGTAGAGAGCTCGGAGTTGGTTCGGGAGCTTCGAAGC
>NW_010357930.1:4206-8557 GCF_000414095.1 Morus notabilis
GTTCTGTTTTCTTCATTCCAAAAAACCAAATTAAACCAGAAAAAACCCGCAAGAAGACCTCGAAAGAACAAAACTCGACTCATGGGGAAAACCTTTATTGGGTAAATTGCTTGCAAAATGACCTCCAAAGAACAAAACTACTTGATTATTGGGGTAAATCCAACATCGGCAACAAATCTATAAGTTGTATACCCAAACAATTAACAGAGTCTGCCACCAGCAATTAACAATTGATCAATCACATGCCCCCACAATGTATGTGTCCATGATATACCAATCAATTAATTGTTGAATGAAACCAATAGTTAACTACAAATAGACATAGTGAATGCATCTTCACTTTTTGACGATTGATATACATACACCAACCGTCAAATTATGTCTAGTATGATGAGCTTTATATTCTCTCTTCTTTTCTATTTCTCACTCCGGCATTAGAAACATATCACGACAAAGTTGAAGCACAATCCACACAATAGTTTCCAACATAATCCTTAGCTCTAACAACTACCTTGTAAATCTTTCATATACATTGCATTAGCATGAAAGGCAATCAAAATTGAGAAAACCCAAAGTAAAATGGTCATTTTGTCGCCAAAAGAGAGGAGAGGTATATAGAGGCATGGAAGGCAACAAATTTCTTCGAAAAAAAGGGGGGAAAATAAAGAAGAAAAAGAAAGCAAACAACTAAAGAGGTCAATGTAGGCAAGGATAGGAAATTGCCTATTTCATGTGAAGCCCACTTCACCTAACTACTTACAGCCATACATCAACTAAAAATACTATTTATGTAAAAGTAACTTATTTCATTCCCTGATCAGTAAAAATTTTTGTCTCAAAACAAAAGAACTTGTAATTCAATCTCTCCTTTGACTAAAATAACATAAAATAAAAGAGTTATTACCTCCCTTTAAGAAAATAAATAAATAAATAAAATGAAAGGGAAAAAAGTCACGAAGAAACATATAAATAAATAAATAAAACGAAAGGGAAAAAAGTCAGGAAGAAACATTCTTATGTTTATTTAGCTTATATAACAATATGTACATAACTTGGTCAAAATCAGTTGTTTTTCATACGATAAAGAAGAGTGAATAAAAATAATAACTCATATATATCAAAATAGAAAGCGGCGGTCTACATGCTGATGGACCATTTCACAGCTCTTAATTGTGATTGAGAGCACAAGATACGAAAACATTTGTACACACTAGCCTCCACTCCATGTAGAACATTTGATTTCTCCTCTCATAGGAGCAGTGATGAATGTACCAACTAGCAACAACCATAGAAACAAAAAAGATAGCCTTAGCTACATCTCCAACAAGTGTGATATCTCAAGTTGAACTTGGAAAAAGTAGCAACAGTATAAAATCTCACATTTCTTGTCTTTGCAGTATTGATATCGACAGTTTTCTTTGTTTTTGAGGAATCTTCAACACCTCCCTGATCCAACCTGGCTTTTTTTGCTTGTGGCTTGACTTTTATGATCATACCTATGGGACGAGCAGGAGGATTCTTCTTCCCAGCTGCCTTCTGTTCCTGCAGGCAGAAACAGATTGCATTTAGCTGCCACCACCTACAAATGACGAATACCAGAAACAAGACGAGAACAGAACTCTCCCTCTTTCTCCCTCACGCACAGGTTGCATTTAAAGACCAAAGCTCCCACCTATCACAAAGAGCCTAACAAGAAGAGACTGGCTTTCTTTTCACACATTCCATTAGGAAAGACTACCTGAATAGGCGTTAAGGTCACTACAACTATAAATCCCTCAACTAAAAGCCTGTTTCATTCATGAACTATTACCAACCTTTGATGTTTCTGCAGGTTTGTAAATGCAAAATCACCTAGAGAAAATTCAAACGGAACATGAACAAAACAAATAAGAAACCAACCTGGACTACGGGAACAGGAGGCGTTTCCTTAAGCTCGTGTACAATCATAGACTGTACTGCTACTGCTGCCGGAATCGGAAAGAAAAACATTAATGACTTGACATGATATAAGGTGAAATGATTCACAAGCACCACATTGGTTCCTTTAAGGGGGGAAAAAAAATGAAACCGTGTGAAAGTATTTGTGACTGCCAAAGGAAACTATGTTTGGAAGATAAGATGCTTGGCAATAACTATGCAAAAAAAAAGGGCAACATAATGATCACCACATTTAGGCTGCACTCCGCAGAAGTTTATTACATCCCTAAAGCATACATAAAAAGCATAAACATGGATGCAAACATACATTTACATGGATGCATAGCAGAAGTAAGAACGAAATCAAACAAAAGAATCAGTAATGCATATTAGAAGGAGAATGTAAAGTGTCATACAGTTACAATCACCTCAACCTTTCTCACGTTGTATGCATTGCATATCAAAAACCACCTTAGTGATTACTGTACCTATATAGGTTCTTTCTGTGGAAGATTGACATTTTTACCGATGTAACTTTCATCGGTTTTAGATTTTACAGACAACGAGGGCAGGGCATTATCTAAACAACATTTCCATAAACACAGAGATACTCATTGTTGCCGAGTAATAGCAGAAATTTGGGCTAATAATCTATCATACCAACTCTAATTGATTCTACTTAGTAATATTAATAACAATCTGAAAATACAATAATCTTAGTTGTTCTCTTACAAGTTCTAATTTTTCAAGAAACTCAGTCTCGTCGTCATCCAAAGCTTTAGCAGGCCCTGCGGAAAAAAAAACAAAAAACAAAAAGAGTGATGAATATTTTACCGAAACTGACATTCTTATGCTACTTTCCATCAAAAGTCTGAAACTTGATTATCCTAAATCACCAGAAAAAAAAAAAAAAAAGGGGGGAGGGGGAAGGAAAGCAAAAAAAAAAAAAAGGAAGAACTGACTGTGCTTGAAGCGTTCGTTGAATTTAGCGTCCTTCTTGTCTTTATTTTCCGTTAAAATCTGCAGTATTTATTTACATTAAATTTTTATGAGATTAAGAAGATAGGAATGGATAGTAATCATAGAGAGAATACAATAGAAGACCTCGTAAAGGGGTCTATCCCTTTGGGCAGTGCCATCTTTGACGCGTTCGCCTTTCCTTCTCTTTGCTTCATCCAACTGTTTCCAAACAAAAAAAAAAATGTAATTCTAGGGTTTTCATCTTCAAGAATAAGATAGAAAGAAAGAAACATACGAATGAATAATTGAATTAGAGAATTAAAGGACAAATTAAAGATGAGATTCACCTGCTCCTCCGACACGAAATTCATAAGCCTGACGGGGGACCGCATCGATTCTTCAGCCATCTTTCTTTCGATTTGGAAAATTGGAAATTAGAAATTAGAAATTCAAATTTCTTTCGTCCGAGAAGAGTCTGCCATTGGAACCGAGAAGGAGGTCTCGGAAAGCTTCGTTAGGGTTCGGGAATCGAGGAGAGAGAAGCCGGTGACGGGTGGTGGATGCGTAGAGAGCTCGGAGTTGGTTCGGGAGCTTCGAAGCCATGGCGTCGATGGTCAATGGCTGGAGTTCGGTGGTCGAGCAAAGAATGGCTTTTCCTTTTCATTCCCCCCAACCAAACACAGCCTGAAGAGATTCCAATTCCGTTTCACCCTACGAAAACAACATCAATACCCTAAAAACGACGTCAAAAAAAGTTTACTGCTGAGTTAAACGACTAAAACTTTTGAGTACAAATTTACATGTTCATCTCTTTCTAATAATTCCTCAATTTTGTCAGCCTTTCATATACCTTTTTTTGGTGCAGAACCTGACAAAATTAAGGAATTATTGGAAGGGGAACATGTGGATGGAAGAATTCATGAGAGTTGAATAAAAGACTGAATACAACTATGAATGACAAAGGAAATCGTAATTTATAATATTTTTTTCTTTGAATCCTAATAGAACTACAATTAATAATCATAACATAACTCGAATTAGTTTAATGATAAATATAATGATAACACAAAAAAAAATTAAAATAATAAGTCTAAATTAAAAGATAAATCCAAATAAATCCCAATAATAATTGACAAAATGCACCAAATAACAATTTTTCATATATGGCAAGGAAAGATATCGCATATTTTTTAAAACATAGTAGTAAATTGTAATTCATCTTTTTCTCTTTAAAATAAAATATTTTATTCCATTTTTACCCTATTTTTTCTAATAAATTTGTAACTTATGCGTATGGAAATAAATAGTAGAGATGATTCTTTGAACAATTTAATAGAATACCTGATGGGTTCAAACTTTATCAGTTATTTGATTACTCAAACAAATTCAAAGGCACACTATGATTATTAGGCCCGTTAGGTAAAAAAAAAAACTTAAAATTGGTAGGGTGTTAGTAAATTAAAGCTTTCTTTTT
>NW_010357930.1:8981-18274 GCF_000414095.1 Morus notabilis
ATTTGGAGCCAAGTTGGACAAAATATGTCCATAACTGATAACTCTACCACTACCCGTCCAGTAGTATCAATAGAAAGTGTTGCATGTTGGCTGTTTCTTTCTTTTTATTTTTTTCTGTTTTTATTTTTTTTTCTTTTAACCAAATGAAATGAATTTGTTGTTTCCTGTTGTCATATTCTGGTGGTTTTCTTCCTTTCGATGAAATTGATAATTGAGTCTATGATTCGGGCACAAAAGAACAAAAACAAGAAAAAGTAAAAATGAAAAAAGAAACAAAGCAAAACAAAGCTCGCTGCCTTAACCACAGAAGTTGGATATAAAACATAATCTTATTAGTCATATTGAAATATAATAAAAGAAATTAAATATTTTATAAATAACAATCATTAAAATCCTTACCATAATTATTGTATAGTTTTATAACATAAAATATGACGTATTATAATAATTATTACATAATTATACTACTTATAATAATTATAACATAATTAAATTACTCTTTAAATATTCCAAAAAAGTGATTGGATTTCAATTGCACTAGTGGATTTTCTCTAATTTATTATACAAGACTGATTTATAATGCCCAAACATTGTCCATTATAAAGCTAAGAAACTTGGGCTGGTACTGACCACCTGGCCCAATAGTCATCTCAGCCCAGCCCAATCACCTACTACTCATGTAACATCAAAGAATATTAAAAATAAATCAAAAATAGGATAATTATTGATAAATACAGGTAAGTATTTACCATATTTACCTTTATTGAGGTAAATTACTTGTAAAATGACCTCTAAAGAACAAAACTACTTGATTATTGGAGTAAATCCAACAACGGCAACAAATCTATAAGTTGTATCCACGAACAATTAAAACTTGAAACTGAAGACAAAATAATTGTTTTGCCCTTAACGACTTTGTGGGTAATTAAAAGAGTTGTAATATGACTTTTTAAGTTCCTTATTGCATGAAGTAGGTTTTGGATTCTTTTTACAGGTCGCCCTCATTTTTTACAAATTTATAATTTTGACCCGTTTGGTGAAATCAATGTCTTTGAGAAATTGTACACAAAAAACACAATACAAGTATTGCGGCTAAACTTTTATGCACAATTATGGATACAAGAAGAGTTATGTTCTAAGATCTCTTCTATTGCTGTTTTTACGTTCATCCAATAATTTCGTAGTTTTCGCAGCTTCTGCACCAAAAAAAAAAAAAAAAAAAAACTCATTTCTTTACAATAATAATAATAATTGTAATGATAATCACAATAATACAATAAAGCAACAAAATATTACATCATATGCCCATAATAAAAAGAAGGAAAATGAGATATATTACCGAATGAAACTTTGCATTAGGGACGGGAAAAAATTATTATAGTAGTAATAAAAAGAAAGTAGCCCACATAATGAAACATAAATTAAACCCATAAAGTGGCATTGTTACGGTTTTAATTATGTTTCGTTTTCTTATGCAAATGAGAAAAATTAGAAAGTACTCATATAATGGTAATAATGTAATGGTAACAGAGTGACAAAAAAAAGAATAATAACAATAATAGTGTAGATAGATCAGCAAAATAAATTTCACCAAGAAAGTCACCGTAATTTCAAAAATTAACCATTATAACACGTTTAATCAAACAAAACAAGGACCAAAGAGAAGTAATTAGACACCTTAAAAATAGAGCAACAATATATATCACATTCTGATGCAAATAAGAAAAAATAAGAACAACCCATGAAACTACAAAGAATGATTCTAATAGATAACTAGCCCTGATGAGGAAATATAAATTAAACCAAGAAAGTAACGTTAATTAATTTCAGAGAGTACATTAATTAACCATGATTTTAATGACGTTTAATCGCAAGAACGAAAAAGGAAAGAGAAGAAAACACGTTCATTTACCTTTGAATTGTCAGAGTTGGCCGAGGTCCTCAAGAAAGATTTCTCCGTAGAAAGAATGGGAGTGGACATGAGGCGGCGGACGAGGAGGCCGATCGATGGTCGAGCAGGGCATGGCCGAGTCGCGCTTCGGCGCGCTCTTGGGTGAGGCGTTCGACGAAACGCCCGAAACCGAGCCTGAGGTCCGAGCAGATTCCAAAGGCGAGTGAGACGGAGACGAAATGGGAGCCAAGTTTTGGAGCCGGCGCGGAGGCGGACGAGGAGGCAGACCAGTGGTCGAACAGGGCATGGCCGAGTTGCGCTTTGGCGCGGCTTGGGTGAGGCGTTCGACGAAACGCTCGAACCCGAGCCTGAGGTCCGAGCAGATTTTAAAGGCGAGTGAGACGGAGACGAAATGGGATACAAGTTTTGGAGCCGGCGTGGCGGCGGACGAGGAGGCAGACCAGTGGCCGAACAGGGCATGGCCGAGTTGCGCTTTGGCGCGGCTTGGGTGAGGCGTTCGACGAAACGCTCGAACCCGAGCCTGAGGTCCGAGCAGATTTTAAAGGCGAGTGAGACGGAGACGAAATGGGAGCCAAGTTTTGGAGCCGGCGCGGCGGCGGACGAGGAGGCAGACCAGTGGCCGAGCAGGGCATGACCAAGTCGGGATTCGGCGCGGTCTTCGGTGTGGCGTTCGACGAATTGCCGGAACCCGTGCCTGAGGCAAGAAAGAGCTTCTTGGCGTCGGGTTGTTCGGAGTTGATCGAGAATGGCCTTCGCCGTTTTTGGGAATCGGAGTTGCCGACTCCGGAGAAGCCGCATTTGGGGCATGGAGGGTTTTGATGTATCAGGTCTTGGTTCTGAATGCGCTGTTTATCTGCCATTGTTGTCAAACTTTTCTTCTTTCTCGTTCTGGTTTTTCCTTTTTTTTTCCCTCTCGCTCTCTCTCTCTAGAAAGCATAAGTCTCTCTCTCTCTCTTTTTTTCTGTGGGAGTGATGTAAATATTGAGTAAATGGGAAGGAATGGTGGTGGGGGTTTATATAGAGCGGTGGAAGAGAAAGGAATGATCTTGGAATTCTTGATGGAGATGTTCCCTTCTAGTTCTGGTATTGGAGGGAAAAATAAACAACCGAAGGTTAACAAAACAATTGATCCAACGTGGAGTCATGACGTGGCAAAATGTGATTTAATTTAAAAATTGGGGTTAATTTGGCAAATGCCTTTTGAATTTTGTACCATGTTTTCAAATACTCAGTTGCATTTTTGAGTTATGGTGATTTGAGTGTAGATCTTGAGTTATAATTTGAGTTAAAGTTGTAACTTGAGTATGTGTTTGGATGTGCACATTTGAGTTATAATTTGAATTGAGAATCTATTTGAGTTTGTGTTTGAGTAGATCAAAACTTGAATTTATATTTAGATAGTATTTTAATAAAAACTCAATGGTGATGAAAAATTTTAATAGGGTATATGAGTAGGGTTTTATTCGTCTCTTCATTGTGAATGCAGAGAAAAAAAATCATCTCAATCGAAATTAAAACGAAAAAGTTATGATGTTTTTAAGAATAGAAAAAATATTGTTCATTAACTTGAGTTTGACTTTAAGAACTTGAGTTGAAGGGAAACTTGAAATCAGATTTTAGTCCCAAACTCAAGTTAAAACTCAAGTTAAAACTCAAATTTTACAAACGAACATGAACTTGAAAAAAGTTATAACTTTACTTCAAACTTTTTTTGAGTTTTACTCCAAAAGAACAAGCCCTAAGTTTTAAAAATGATTAATTTCGCTCCTAAAATATGAAAAGTGGTTTGAAACGCTTTTAAGTAATTTTATTTTATAAATGTATTATGAAGTGATTTGGGACAATTTTCCCTTTGATCTTGTAAAATATTAAGGGATAAGTTGACCTAAAAGTAACAATTTAGTAGGTAAGTTTACTTAAAATCAATATTTTAGGGGCATTAATGACATTAGAAGTTGTGTCATGTCATTATTTTGTTAGTTTATAAATGTAGGGGGTCTTTAGAAATATCGCACATAATTCAAGGAGCAAAAGTGAACTAATTTTAAAATTCCAGGGCTATGTTGAAACAAGATACAAAATTCATAGTGTATTTTTTAAATTAATCATAAAATAAAAAAAATGATGGGTGTGAAATGATAAATGAAGTGCCCAAGAATTAATCATCTTATATTCTTATGAAAATAGTTAAGGATAATTTTGAAATAATAAAGTGTGGAAAAAAAATAAATTTAATTGTTTTAAAGGAATGTGAAGTGTGTATGGAAAGTGGTGCGTTATACATGTATTATTAATGAAAGAGAGAAAGTATACAATCAGTACTGTTAGTGTTTGTATTAATATGGTTAAACATCCCCTTTCACCACACCCCACAAAAGCCATTAATATGGTTAAACATCCCCTTTCACCACACCCCACAAAAGCCGAAAAACAAAAGTAGCTTTATGAGATTTATTAGAAGAAATACCCGAGTTAAAAATTACTCTTTTTAAAATTGTAACTTCTGCCAACCCTCACCTTCAATATCGTTAACTAAGGTATCTAATTCTAAAAATAAAAGGTTAGAACATCAATAAATTAGTTATGAAATATTGAAAGCACAATCTTTAATTTACTTTAAAAAAAAAGGACTATCCTCATATTTATTTCGCTTGTAACGACAAAATGTAACTGAAAAAACATAGTTTACTTAGAAACGACGTCCTTCGTTAGAAATGACAAATGATGTTTCAAACGATATAAAAGCGACAGCTCCTATTATAGACGGGGAACGTCCCCCATCGTTTCGTTATCGAAGTGTTTTTTTTTCCTTTCTTTTCTTTTTTAGCTTTTTGTTTCTTTTTTTTTAGCTTTTTCTTTTTCTTTTCTTCTTTTTCTTCCTAATATTTTTATTGTATCTTTTAAACTTTAATTTTTGTATATTTTTAAATATATCTCTTTTAAATATTTTTCTTACGGTTATTTAAAATATTATTTTTTTAATCACTATATTAAATTAATTTATTCTTAAATGTGTCTCTTTTGCATGTGACCCTCATAAATTACAACCTCAAGTGTGAAACATTTCGCACAAAAAATTTTTAAAGTTTTTTTCGTCTTTTTTTTCATTCATTTTGCTTCAAAGTTTTTTCCAACTTTTATCTTTATTTTTTTATCTCTTACTTTTTTTTTTCTTGATAATTTGTATAACTGTTAGTTTAAATGAGTCATATTTCACGTGTGTTTTTGACAAGTTTACGAAGAAAAATGACAATATCTTTCGTTCCCACATAGTACACACTCACCGTCAATTTTTTTGATCCGATTGGGACTGAGTCACCGCCAATTTTTTTTAATCTGATTGGGACCATAATCATTAGTGTCACCTTTGAATCCTTTTCTATCAACATACAGTACAGTGATGTGTCAACGTATGGAAGCTCCTTACATGCGCTTGTTATCATGCTCATATATAAACGGACGTCGTTAGGCACCGTCTAGCAAACTCACCATCTAGAGTCAACACACTAGCTTTCTACAGTTGGAAGGTTTGGTGATTTAAAACGTTTTTATTTTTTAAACTTTTTCCTTTAAGGCCTCTTTACTGGTAGTATCAATTTTTAACTGTTAAATATAATTAAAATTATATCAAATTGAAAAAATATACAAAACAAATAGTTTATAGGACAAATAAAAAAAGAGAGTTTAGGTAATTTATTTTTTTCAGTCCCGCCAGAAAACACCATTTAGTTTTCTATGTTTTGAATGTTCGATTCATTATTGTTGTTTATTGCTTTCAAAACAATGTCATAGTTGACCTAAGTGGCTACGTGCAATTAAAGAGAATCCATACCAAATGCAGAGAAAAAAAAAAGAGAGAAAAAATAAAAACCATAGGAAATACGTTTTTACAAAGTTAAGTGAATTATTTGTAAAATATATAAGTTATGTGACTAGAGAAGAGATGGTCTAATGGCTTTGACCTTCCGTGGACTGTCTCCATGAAGTGGGTCATCATAGTAGTTTAGGTTGTAAATTTCTTATAAAAGGAAAAAACAAAAAAAAGGTTACTAGTTAGTTAGGATCTAAAGTTGATCATAGTATTGCTTGAATAAACGGATCTTAATAGGAAATCAACCACTAGAGGATCTCAAGATTTAATAAGTTTGAAAAAACCGACAATTCAAAGGTAAGTAAAGATGAATTCTGCTTTTTTTGTCCTTTTTACGTTGAAACGGCTAGGGCCAACGAGGAAGGACAGTGGCTAAGTCAGAAGACAGTGGCCGAGTCAGATGACCAAACCGGAATCACTTATTGAAGAAGATGAAGAACCAATGAATTTTTATTGAGCGAATACCATTAAGGTACATAATTTACAACTTTTTGTTTGAATCCAAATACAATTAAAATTATAATCATAATAGAATTAGAACTAATTTAAAAGATAAATGATAATGATAAATTAAAATTAAACTAAAACAATAAATCTAAACTAAAAGATAAAATCCGAATAATGCTAAAACTTATCCTTCAATTGTCTATCAAACACACATCTAAATGCACACTACCAGTTGGTAACTCTACTCTAGAAACCTCGATCGGATTAAAACCAAGTTCTCTTTTGCTGCAAACTAGTTAAATTCTTTATGTGTCAAAATCATTGTCACAAGAAAGAACCAATTGGTCTCGTCTCTGTTTCAGAGACATTCTCGTCACCAATCGCCATTTTGACGTTTTCCTCTTTTGATTTTTCAACTCACATATACTCTTCCATCTACATGTACTCTTCCTATTCTGATTTTTCAACTGGCCAAACATATAGATGGAAGAGATCATGAGAGTTGAACAATTAGAAGACCAACCGAATGAATACTGCAGTCAAAAATTAGTCATGGGCATAAATAATTTATAAGTTTTGTGTTGGTTGAATTCTAATAGATCTAAAACTAATTATCATAATAGAAATAGAACTAATTCATAAAGTAAATAATACTGATAAACCCAAAATAAAGTTAAAACAATAAATATATAAACTATTTTTGAGATAAATCCTAATAAACCTTTTTTTTCCTTTAGCTTCTTTTTTTTAAAAAAAAAAAAAAAGTTCTATGAATATGTCGACCAAGTTGGTAAAGTTGAAGCTAAGCTGGTCCGTGCTTTCCTATGTGGTTTTGCACTTGCTGTTGCTCTCTTGCAAGTTTGAGAACGATATTCTCTCTATAATATCTACATCAACTATAGTTGTTCTAAAATCAAAGATTCAACATCAAGTTCTAAGTAAAGCTCTAGACACAAGACTCTCCTTGGAGCCTAATTTTTGAACTATTGTTAGCTATTTTGTGGTTTTTAACTTAAAACAAAAAAACTTAAAAAGATTTAGAGTTATAACCTTTTTTTTTTGGTAAGGAAACATTATAATTACTTATAAAACTAAAAATTGAAACCATCTCATATCTAAGTCCTCGTTCATTTCACAAATTTAAGTTTTCAATTCCAGTTTTGTTAAAGTTAAAAGTTCTCATAAAAAGCACATCTAACTTTTTCTGCTACAGTTAAAAGCTCTCTCATAAAATCACATCTCAACTCGAATCAACGAACTGAATAAGACCTAATTATATCCAAACGGACCAATCAGACACCACGTGTGCACTCTAATAAAGGTTTTTTTTTTTCTAAAACATGGACACAGGAAAATGTGGAAAAAACACAAATAAGATAACGCACATAAAAAAGAAAAAACACACTGCCATAATTTCCCAGTTATTTAATTCCGGTTCTGTTTTCTTCATTCCAAAAAACAAAATTAAACAAGAAAAAACCCGCAAAAAGACCTCGAAAGAACAAAACTCGACTCATGGGGAAAACCTTTATTGGGTAAATTGCTTGCAAAATGACCTCCAAAGAACAAAACTACTTGATTATTGGGGTAACTCCAACAAGGGCAACAAATCTATAAGTTAACTACAATGTATGTGTCCATGATACACCAATCAATTAATTGTTGAATGAAACCAATAGTTAACTACAAATAGACATAGTGAATGCATCTTCACTTTTTGACGATTGATATACATACACCAACCGTCAAATTATGTCTAGTATGATGAGCTTTATATTCTCTCTTCTTTTCTATTTCTCACTCCGGCATTAGAAACATATCACGACAAAGTTGAAGCACAATCCACACAATAGTTTCCAACATAATCCTTAGCTCTAACAACTACCTTGTAAATCTTTCATATACATTGCATTAGCATGAAAGGCAATCAAAATTGAGAAAACCCAAAGTAAAATGGTCATTTTGTCGCCAAAAGAGAGTTGAGGTATATAGAGGTATGGAAGGCAACAAATTTCTTCCAAAAAAAGGGGGAAAAATAAAGAAGAAAAAGAAAGCAAACAACTAAAGAGGTCAATGTAGGCAAGGATAGGAAATTGCCTATTTCATGTGAAGCCCACTTCACCTAACTACTCACGGCCATACATCAAATAAAAACACTATTTATGTAAAAGTAACTTATTTCATTCCCTGACCAGTAAAAATTTGTCTCAAACCAAAAGAACTTGTAATTCAATCTCTTCTTTGACTAAAATAACATAAAATAAAAGAGTTATTACCTCCCTTTAAGAAAGTAAATAAATAAATAAAACGAAAGGGAAAAAAGTCAGGAAGAATATAAATAAATAAATAAAACGAAAGGGAAAAAAGTCAGAAAGAAACATTCTTATGTTTATTTAGCTTATATAACAATATGTACATAACTTGGTCAAAATCAGTTGTTTTTCATACGATAAAGAAGAGTGAATAAAACTAATAACTCATATATATCATATGAACTATTACCAACCTTTGGTGTTTCTGCAGGTTTGTAAATGCAAAATCACCTAGAGAAAATTCAAACGGAACATAAACAAAACAAATAAAACGGCCTAATGTTGGTGACAGAGGAAAGGGAAAAGTACAGGGACAAGCTTATGCCCTGGCAGGAGGTAGCTCTGGAGGTCAGACCAGCAACGCGGTGGTTGAGGGTATGATCCTAATCTCTCATTCTTTTGCTCACGTGTTGTTTGATACAGGTGCCACACACTCGTTTATATCGAGTTCTTTTGTTCGGACTTTGAAACTGAAGAGTGAGAATTTAGAAGTCTCGATGACTTTGAACTCCCCACTGGGATGTGTGGAGGTAATGAGTGTGTGTAAATCATGTGAAATCACGATTGGTAGTGAGCGATTGAGAGCAGATTTGATTATCCTTCCGATGACCCTGTTTGATGTGGTACTCGGAATGGATTGGCTGTCAAGGCACAGTGCAATTGTTGATTGCTACCGTAGGAAAGTGACCTTGATGACGGATTCCAAAACAGTAATTTCTTATCAGGCAGAGATGAACCCAATCCTTGGGGA
>NW_010357930.1:23264-25829 GCF_000414095.1 Morus notabilis
CTCATTTATTTTAAATATTTTAAATTATATCCTACTGGGCCTTTCGCTCACGTTTTATGTTTCAAATGTTTAAAACCCCTCCCAGGAGACTCTAGGAGCGGGGCACAGTAGCAAGAGTAGCTGAGTGGTGCTACGAAACGATCAAGTGAGGACTGTGTTCATCCTCTGACATAAAGTGTAAGGAATATGTAAGAATTTGTAATAAATGACATTTGAATTTACTAGACTGTGGATGATGTCTATTGTAATTGATTATTTACATGTGCATGTATGTACGATACTGTATGTCCTGTGGGGTGGAGCCCTGTGTGTCAGAGGCTCCTGGATTATGTCGTTTATTTATATTTTTATGCAGTTAAGTGTGGGACCCGGTTGGGAATCTGCTTTATTAATCCCAAATCGAGTTCCACGTCACCCACCCCGTTTGGGAGGCGTGACATAACCTCTCTAATTACTTCTTTATCCTTAAGTACCATTGATTCTCTAATGGACAGTGATTCATAAAACACATTCATGAATCGGATCTCCATTGGTCCAAGTACCGAATCAACCCTCAAGAGAATTATTTATCTACTTATTTCTTAAGAAGGAATGGATTCCATCTCGTGTAATAACATTTCCGGCTACCTACTTCATCATGTCTTCAAAATACAAGAAATATGATTCAGGATCTCAGAATCCGTACCGAGTAAATCAAAAGACACAAATCCATAAATAAGAGTCTGTTAAGAACTCAGGATTAAGATCATCCTATATATGACCATCGGTAGACTCAATTAGAATTTCTATACTTAACGGAATTATTAGAAATTCATATTGTGTCTGTGTCCTTGTTCCACATGATTCATTACGCGAAATACACTAATTCAATATCTCACCATATTAACAGTGCGGATAACATCGTTCCATTCTAAATGGGAATGACATGTATTAATAATGTTTTAATTAAAGATTCCCAACTTTAATTAAATTCATTATGAACATTGCTTTTTGATTATTATCCTTAAACATTATCCTCTTGTATATAACACTTATATACAATGTTTAAGGTTACATAAATAATCATGGAATTTTTATTGATATTCATAAAATATTCATAAATATATGCACATAAAATAATGAATAAACTCTTTTATTAAATAAATAATAAATATCATATTACATCTCATGCTTCTAGGACACCATTCCCAACAATTTTATGTGAGTTTTTTACTGTAGCGAAAAAGTTAGATGTGACTGTTTCTGAGAGCTTTTTATTGTAACAAAACTTGAATTCTAAACTCGAATCGGTAAAATGAAATTTGTCAAAATGGAAACTGAATCCAAGGTAAATCTCCAAGATGAAAGATAATAACTAATCCGAGATATTTACCATTTATGCTGAAGTTTAGGATCATGAATTCATAGTAGCCGTGCTAGTAATATTCTTGGATCTTGGTGAGGGTAGATAAATAAAAAGGGTAGAAAATGAAATGAAATGATAATTCTTTAGGTATGGTAAGTAATATCAACTTTTGTTAAATATGTACATAAAATTTACCTTCAAGTTTATTGTCCATTCACTACTTATATATCATATCATAATTTAACTAAATTCTGATTTGCTATATCCATATGTATTGGAACTAAATTCTGATTTGCTAATATAGCTTTCAAAAAATTTGTTCAAGTAACCGTCAAGAACTGAAAGGCATCATAAGGATAATTTTTGTTATACCTACCACAAAATTCTCAAAAAGCCCACTTCTTAGTCTTCGCCAATTTCACTTTTTGCCATATTGGATCCTGATTTGCCTTGTATTTTTTTTTTTTTTCCCAGAGGGAATGATGAAGTGCTACCGATGCCTTTTGTCAAAGTGCAAGATGAGATTTGTTTGATCTTTACAAAAAGAATATTAGCAATAAATCAGAAATAGGATAATTAGCAATGTTTAACGCGTTTAGAATTCGTTCTAAAATGATTTTATTTTTGTATGAAAATAAAAATGAAAACGTTTTCAATCTGAAATCATTTTTAAAAATGTGTTTGGTAGTTTTATCAAGATATTATTTTTAGTGTAAAAAAATCCATTAATGTCTCTCTTTCTCTTTGCGCTCGAGAGAGGAGAAAATGAAAATAAAAAATGAAAAATGACTGAAAGTTGTTTTTTATTTCTCTCTCATTTTACACTAAACTAAAAAATCGTTTTCATTTCTTTTTTTTGTATTTATTGCGCCAAACGCCGTTTTGAAAACGTTTTCATTTTTTTTTCTCAAAAAACGTGAAAAATAAAAACGAGATCAATTCCAAACACGGCCGTTGGTTCTTCAACTTTGAGCATAATGACATTTGGGTTGATATTAGAAATAAATCAGAAATAAACCAGAAATAGGATAATTAGCAATGTTGGTTCTTCAACTTTGAGCATAATGACATTTGGGTTGATATTAGAAATAAATCATAAATAAACCAGAAATAGGATAATTAGCAATGTTGGTTCTTCAACTTTGAGCATAATGACATTTTGGTTGGTATTAGAAATAATTCAAAAATATGATAATTAGCAATGTTGGTTCTTCAACTTT
>NW_010357930.1:25850-40261 GCF_000414095.1 Morus notabilis
TTCTCTCTCATTTTACACTAAACTAAAAAATCGTTTTCATTTTTATTTTTTGTATTTATTGCGCCAAACGTCGTTTTGAAAACGTTTTCATTTTTTTTTCTCAAAAAACGTGAAAAATAAAAACGAGATCAATTCCAAACACGGCCGTTGGTTCTTCAACTTTGAGCATAATGACATTTGGGTTGATATTATAAATAAATCATAAATAAACCAGAAATAGGATAATTAGCAATGTTGGTTCTTCAACTTTGAGCATAATGACATTTTGGTTGGTATTAGAAATAATTCAAAAATATGATAATTAGCAATGTTGGTTCTTCAACTTTGAGCATAATGACATTTTGGTTGGTATTAGAAATAATTCAAAAATATGATAATTAGCAATGTTGGTTCTTCAACTTTAAGCATAATGACATTTTGGTTGGTGAACTTTCAATTTTAATTTTGACAATTAACTTCTAAATTTGTAGAAAAGAAAGAAGAAAATATGCTCATCTCATACATTGAAACCCACATACATACATGACCCCATAATATTATCAATTACACATTACATTAGTCATACAAATAAATGGAAACAAATAAACTTTCTGAGAGTTATGAGACTCTTATTTCCATAACAAGAACATGCAATTCAACAACAAAACTCAAGAAACTTGGCATGAAATGGCAAACACGGGAACTTTAGTACACATTACACAGGCTGCCACACATGCCAGGCATTACCTTACTCAGCACCAGCAAATCTAGAGAGAGAGAGAGAGAGAGAGAGAGAGGGAGAGATTGTGAGATGTATAACGCATTGTGAAAAACAAATAAGACTGAAAAAATGAGGTCCGTTTATATATATTCACCCAAGCTCCGATAACTTCAAATGAGCTTCGGCATAATCAGCAAAGAATGCATCTTCATCCTAAATATCAGAATCAAAGTTAAAATTTCTACTCTCTTTCTTTTATTTATTTTTTTTATATATATTCACCCAAGCTCCGATAACTTCAAATGAGCTTCGGCATAATCAGCAAAGAATGCATCCTCATCCAAAATATTAGAAACAAAGTTAAAATTTCTACTCTCTTTCTTTTATTTAATTTTTTTTCAAAAAAAAATAATAATAAAACCCCATTTTTGCTTTAAGAATATTATTCTATTTAGAAGATTTTCGATCAAAATTATAAAGAGTATATTGAAGTATATATATATATATAATAGGGTACTCACTGCAGCATATTTCTCAACAAGAGGACGGAAGATGGGATCCTCTAATAGAGCTTTATCTGATGGAAGCTGGATAAGACCTTCTTTCTCTCCACTAAGAAGCTCTCTGTTCAATGAAAACCATATAAATTAGTTCATTCATCAACTTTAACCTTGCCAAGCCACAAGCATAATATAACACACACACAAAAAAAATGTTGATACAAAAATATGCACTAACCAAATAAATTTCATCAAAAGGACACAATTACTTACTTGAAATAAGAGTTATCAAAAATTAGAGGATTGGTTGTCCACGGTCCTTCAAATCCAGAGCGGTCTTTGTGACACCTACCCTGCGAGAAAAGAATTTTCCAAGTCAGAAAATAGTGTCATGATTAGGTAATGAAAATAATAATAATAATAATGAGAGAAAGAAAGAATAAAAGATTCTATATTAAGGCAAATAATAACTTGTATGTGATGGACTGATCAAGGTGTGACCGCCAGATAAGGCAACGATATCCTTGTCACTGAGACGCATATGGCGAAAAACATCCCTCAAATGATCCGAACCTGTATAAATGTGGTCATCAAACGACAACAATTATACCTTATTGTTATTGCCTTTTCCAATCATACATATAGACTTTTGGTATGGTCCTCTACTTCCCCGTAACATTTAAAAATGAAAGCATAACATTACATTTATTCAATAGTATTGTATAACACCGATGTTGTAAAGATATAATTAAGTAACTTGAGTTGTATATGTGAGGATAAAACACTGTAACAAAAAGTGAAATTTGAATTTTTGTGAGAGAAAATACTGCAGCAATAAAACTTGAGTTGTGAAAAGAATAAGGCCTAAATTTTTTGGTTTTTAACGTGAATGTTAAGTTGAATGTATACTATATTATCCTTCACACAGACATATACCTATATATATAAACACACTTGTGATTAATCTTGCTAGTATTTTCAGTTAGATGAAGCAACTAATCAAGTCAACCTTTTATGGCATTGGGCAAGCGACCTTCTGGTGGTAATTCTTGTTTATCCTGCGTCAAAACAGATTCTAGAGGCTGTTAGTTATGCAAGTGTTAGAAGCCGCGACAAATGTAACGCTTTGATTGGTCAGATTAGTCAAACTGATCACACTTTATTTAGCTCAACTCTGCATTTACAAGTCCTGATGTGCAACTCTCAGAAGAAATTTCAATTGATCAGTTTCAGATATTCTTCCTCGAGATTTTATCCCTCAAACGTTCTTTCATTTTCTTTCCTAGAAAATTCTCTCTTACTTTCGTTTCTCCACATGATGGTAAAATCACTAATGGGTTTTGCTTCAAATATGTACATATCAAAGACACAATACATAAAAGTAGAATAGAGTTGGAAGACTAGCTTACGGGTCTTCCTGGGTGAAAAGGTATCTCAGGGCCTCCAGTAACTTCAACAGCAACAACTCCAGCCAACTTCAATCAACAAATTAGACATGTAAATACAAACAATCAAAAAAAAATTTAGAAAGAAAGGTTGGACCAAAATTTTGGTTTCAGGTCAAAATAATTGTAATATGATATACCTGGTAGAAGTCTGCATAGGAAAGGATTGGAAACTGCTCTTTGATGGGCTCCAACAGCCTGACCGCGATGTCGAGGCCATTGTTTGCAACGTGACCGAGCTCCGCCGGGTGCCTGATGGTCCCAAACGGCCCTCCAGTCTTCGTCTTCACGTCGAAAGTGCCAGCTGATTGCCATCTACATGATCAACCATTGTATTAGATTACCAATTCTATAAAAAAAGTTTAAGCACAATTTATGCACAATTAAAAAGGTTCCAACTTAGGAACTTATTAAATAGCATATGATAAGATTTTCTACTAATTCATTTTTGGTCACATTCTTTGAATCTATATTACATCATTACCAAACAACACTGCCACAAAAGCTTTAATTAACCAAAAATAACTTCGCTTATTCTTATTTGTTCAGAAGAAAAAGAAATTATAATAAATAAATAAAAGGAAACCTTTTCCACGAACTTGATTTAATTAACCAAAACATCTTCACATATTCCTAAATCTTCAGCGGAAAAAGAAATTTCAAAAAAAAAGGAGAGATTTCCGAGAACTTAACCTTTTAATTAACCAAAACATGATCGCGTGTTCTTAATTTTCCAGAAGAAAAAAGAAATTACATAAAAAAAAAACCAGACTTTTAAACAACATGAGCTTAAGTTAACCAAAAAATATTCTTTTATTCTTCATTCTTCAGTGGCAAAAGATATTATCAAAAAAATAAAAAGATCGGGAGAGAGAGAGAGGTTACGCGAGTCGGAGAATGATAGGAGCACAGTGCTTCTCAGCGATGAGGCCTCGAAGCTTCCTCCCTCTCTATTTCAGTAACCTTCTCTCTCTCAGATCACGTACTCTCTTCCCCGCCAGAAGTTGAAGCTCTCCGACGACGGCGACTCTTCGCGATTCCGGCATTGAGCCGAGCTACTCGG
The DNA here is from genome assembly GCF_000414095.1 of Morus notabilis. Lineage (NCBI taxonomy): Eukaryota > Viridiplantae > Streptophyta > Magnoliopsida > Rosales > Moraceae > Morus > Morus notabilis. The sequence goes on from NW_010357930.1 coordinate 29,559, forward strand.
CGACTCTCTCTCTCTCATTCGCGATGGAGTAGATCTCAATCTCTGCGATGGCGAGCGACAGGCGACGAAGAAACTCATGGGAGATCGCAAGGAAGGGGGTCGGAGATCGTAAGGACCGGTTGTTGTCGTATCTGAGGTGAAATAGCAGATCTGAACTTGGCGATTTTTGGCTAGATCGTCGCAGTCTGTGTGTCGTCTAGAACAAGATCCCGACCGAACCAGGCGGATAGGGAGTCGCCGTTGGCGTCACCGTCCACGAGCGAGGCAGCAGACTCGCCGTCGGATGTCGAGTCCGAGATCTCGCAGCACGACGCCGTGCGGCGTCATTACAATACCCTACGAAAATAACATCAATACCCTAAAAACGACGTCAAAAAAAGTTTAATGCCGAGTTAAACGACCAAAACTTTTGAGTACAAATTTACATGTTCTCTCTTTCTAATAATCCTCAGGTTTGTCAGCCTTTTACACGGTTTGTTCTCAATTTTTCTTATTTTCGTATACCTTTTTTTGGTGCAGAGGCTGCCAAAACTAAGGAATTATTAGAAGGGGAACATGTGGATGGAAGAATTCATGAGAGTTGAATAATTAAAGGACCAACAGATTGAATTTTGCTGTTAAAAATTTAGTCATGGAGATCATAATTTATAATTCTTTTGTTATTTGAATCCTACTAGAATTAAAATTAATAATCATAATAGAACTCGAACTAGTTTAAAAGTTTGTGTTTGAATCTTAATAAAATTAAAACTAATAATCATAACAAAATTAGAACTAGTTTAAAGATAAATGATAATGATAAACACAAAAAAAATTAAAATAATAAGTCTAAAGTTTACTGATAAATCCAAATAAATCCCAATAATAATTGGCAAAATGCAACGAATAACAATTTTTCACATATGGCAAGGAAACATATCGCATATTTTTTAAAACATAGTAGTAAATTACAATTAATCCTTTTTTGTTTAAAATAAAATATTTTATTCCATTTTTACCCCTTTTTTTTCATCTCAATGTCCTCGCTCTCTATTTCAGTAACCTTCTCTCTCTCATATCACGTATTCTCTTCCCGGCCAGAAGTTGAAGCTCTCCGACGATGGTGACTTCGCGATTCCGGCATTGAGCCGAGCTGCTCGGCGACTCTCTCTCTAGCATCAATCATGATGGAGTAGATCTTAATCTCTGCGATGGCGAGTGACAGGCGACAACGAAACTCATGGGAGATCGCAAGGAACGGGGTCAGAGATTGTAAGGACCGGTCATTGTCGTATCTGAGGTGAAATAGCAGATCTGATCTTGGCGATTTTTGGCTAGATCGTTGCCGTTTGTGTGTTGTCCAGAACAAGATCCCGACCGAACAAGATCGTTGCCGTTTTTATAACATAATATATGATTTATTATAATAATTATTACATAATTATACTACTTATAATAATTATTACAAAATTAAATTACTCTTTAAATATTCCAGAAAAGTGATTGGATTTCAATTCCAGTTTTCTAATGCCCAGAGCATTGTCAATTATAAAGCTAAGAAACTTGGGCTGGTACTGACCACCGGGCCCAATAGTCATCCCAGCCCAGCCCAATCACCTACTACTCATGTAACATCAAAGAATATTAAAAATAAATCAAAAATAGGATAATTATTGATAAATACAGGTAAGTATTTACCATATTTACCTTTATTGAGGTAAATTACTTGTAAAATGACCTCTAAAGAACAAAACTACTTGATTATTGGAGTAAATCCAACAACGGCAACAAATCTATAAGTTGTATCCACGAACAATTAAAACTTGAAACTGAAGACAAAATAATTGTTTTGCCCTTAACGACTTTGTGGGTAATTAAAAGAGTTGTAATATGACTTTTTAAGTTCCTTATTGGATGAAGTAGGTTCTGGATTCTTTTTACAGGTCGCCCTCATTTTTTACAAATTTATAATTTTGACCCGTTTGGTGAAATCAATGTCTTTGAGAAATTGTACACAAAAAACACAATACAAGTAGTGCGGCTAAACTTTTATGCACAATTATGGATACAAGAAGAGTTATGTTCTACAATCTCTCCTGTAATGATAATCACAATAATACAATAAAGCAACAAAATATTACATCATATGCCCATAATAAAAAGAAGAAAAATGAGATATATTACCGAATGAAACTTTGCATTAGGGACGGGAAAAAATTATTATAGTAGTAATAAAAAGAAAGTAGCCCACATAATGAAACATAAATTAAACCCATAAAGTGGCATTGTTACGGTTTTAATTATGTTTCGTTTTCTTATGCAAATGAGAAAAATTAGAAAGTACTCATATAATGGTAATAATGTAATGGTAACAGAGTGACAAAAAAAAGAATAATAACAATAATAGGGTAGATAGATCAGCAAAATAAATTTCACCAAGAAAGTCGCCGTAATTTCAAAAATTAACCATTATAACACGTTTAATCAAACAAAACAAGGACCAAAGAGAAGTAATTAGACACCTTAAAAATAGAGCAACAATATATATCACATTCTGATGCAAATAAGAAAAAATAAGAACAACCCATGAAACTACAAAGAATGATTCTAATAGAAAACTAGCCCTGATGAGGAAATATAAATTAAACCAAGAAAGTAACGTTAATTAATTTCAGAGAGTACATTAATTAACCATGATTTTAATGACGTTTAATCGCAAGAACGAAAAAGGAAAGAGAAGAAAACACGTTCATTTACCTTTGAATTGTCAGAGTTGGCAGAGATCCTCGAGAAAGATTTCTCCGTAGAAAGAACGGGAGTGGACATGAGGCGCCAGTACGGCGGCGGATGAGGAGGCCGACCGATGGTCGAGCAGGGCATGGCCGAGTCGCGCTTCGGCGCGCTCTTGGGTGAGGCGTTCGACGAAACGCCTGAAACCGAGCCTGAGGTCCGAGCAGATTCCAAAGGCGAGTGAGACAGAGACGAAATGGGAGCCAAGTTTTGGAGCCGGCGCGGCGGCGGACGAGGAGGCAGACCAGTGGTCGAACAGGGCATGGCCGAGTCGCGCTTTGGCGCGGTCTTGGGTAAGGCGTTCGACGAAACGCCCGAACCCGAGCCTGAGGTCTGAGCAGATTTTAAAGGCGAGTGAGATGGAGATGAAATGGGATACAAGTTTTGGAGCCGGCGCGGCGGCGGACGAAGAGGCAGACCAGTGGCCGAACAGGGCATGGCCGAGTCGCGCTTCGGCGTGGTCTTGGGTGCGGCGTTTGACGAATTGCCGGAACCCGTGCCTGAGGCAAGAAAGAGCTTCTTGGCGTCGGGTTGTTCGGAGTTGATCGAGAACGGCCTTCGCCGTTTTTGGGAATCGGAGTTGCCGACTCCGGAGAAGCCGCATTTGGGGATTGAGGGTTTTGTTGTGTTAGGTCTTGGTTCTGAACGCGCTGTTTATCTGCCATAGTTGTCAAACTTTTCTTCTTTCTCGCTCTGGTTTTTCCTTTTTTTCCCTCTTGCTCTCTCTCTCTGGAAAGCGTAAGTCTCTATCTCTCTCTCTCTCTCTAGAAAGCGTAAGTCTCTCTCTCTCTCTGTTTTTCTGTGGGAGTGATGTAAATAGTGAGTAAATGGGAAGGAATGGTGGTGGGGGTTTATATAGAGCGGTGGAAGAGAAAGGAATGATCTTGGAATTCTTGATGGAGATGTTCCCTTCTAGTTCTGGTATTGGAGGGAAAAATAAACAACCGAAGGTTAACAAAACAATTGATCCAACGTGGAGTCATGACGTGGCAAAATGTGATTTAATTTAAAAATTGGGGTTAATTTGGCAAATGCCTTTTGAATTTTGTACCATGTTTTCAAATACCTGGCTTGTTCAGTTGCATTTTTGAGTTATGGTGATTTGAATGTAGATATTGAGTTATAATTTTAGTTAAAGTTGTAATTTGAGTTTGTTTTGGATGTGCACATTTGAGTTATAATTTGAATTGAGAATCTATTTGAGTTTGTGTTTGAGTATGTCAAAACTTGAATTTATATTTAGATAGTATTTTAATAAAAACTCAATGGTGATGAAAAATTTTAATAGGGTATATGGGTGGGGTTTTATTCGTCTCTTCATTGTGAATACAGAGAAAAAAAATTATCTCAATCGAAATTAAAACGAAAAAGTAATGACGTTTTTAAGAATAGAAAAAATATTATTCATTAACTTGAGTTTGAGTTTAAGAACTTGAGTTGAAGGGAAACTTGAACTCAAATTTTAGTCCCAAACTCAAGTTAAAACTCAAAATTTTACAAACGAACATGAACTTGAAAAAAGTTGTAACTTGAGCTCAAACTTTTTTTGAGTTTTACTCCAAAATAATAAGCCCTAAGTTTTAAAAACGATTAATTTCGCTCCTAAAATATGAAAAGTGGTTTGAAACGCTTTTATGTAATTTTATTTTATAAATGTATTATGAAGTATTGATTTGGGACATTTTTCCCTTTGATCTCATAAAATATTAGGGGATAAGTTGACCTAAAAGTAACAATTTAGTAGGTAAGTTTACTTAAAATCAATATTTTAGGGGCATTAATGACATTAGATGTTGTGTCATGTCATTATTTTGTTAGTTTATAAATGTAGGGGGTCTTTAGAAATATCGCACATAATTCAAGGAGCAAAAGTGAACTAATTTTAAAATTCCGGGGCTATGTTGAAACAAGATACCAAATTCATAGTGTATTTTTTAAATTAATCATAAAATAAATAAAAAATGATGGGTGTGAAATGATAAATGAAGTGCCCAAGAATTAATCATCTTATATTCTTATGAAAATAGTTCAGGATAATTTTGAAATAATAAAGTGTTGAAAAAAATAAATTTAATCGTTTTAAAGGGATGTGAAGTATATATGGAAAGTGGTGCGTTATACCTATATTATTAATGAAAGAGGGAAAGTATACAATCACTACTGTTAGTGTTTGTATTAATATGGTTAAACATCCCCTTTCATCACACCCAACAAAAGCCAATAAAGAAAAGTAGCTTTATGGGATTTATTAGAAGAAATACCCGAGTTAAAAATTACTCTTTTTAAAATTGTAACTTGTGCCAATCCTCTCCTTTAATATGGTTAACTAAGGTCTCTAATTCTAAAAATAAAAGGTTAGAACATCAATAGATTAGTTATGAAATATTGAAAGCACAATCTTTAATTTACTTTAACTATAATTTTACTTAAAAAGTTGGACTATTCTCATTTTTATTTTTCTTCCAACGACAAAATGTAACTGAAAAAACAGAGTTTACTTACAAACGACGTCATTCTTCAGAAATGACAAATGATGTTTCAAACGATATAAGAGCAACAGCTCCTATTATAGACGGGGAACATCCCCCATCATTTTGTTATCGAAGTGTTTTTTTTCCTTTCTTTTCTTTTTTAGCTTTTTGTTTCTTTTTTTTTTTTTAGCTTTTTCTTCCTAATATTTTTATTGTATCTTTTAAACTTTAATTTTTGTATATTTTTAAATATATCTCTTTTAAATATTTTTCTTACGGTTATTTAAAATATTATTTTTAATCACTATATTAAATTAATTTATTCTTAAATGTGTCTCTTTTGCATGTGACCCTCATAAATTACAGCCTTAAGTGTGAAACATTTCGCAGAAAAATTTTTTAAAGTTTTTTTCGTCTTTTTTTGCATTCATTTTGCTTCAAAGTTTTTTCCAACTTTTATCTTTATTTTTTTATCTCTTCCTTTTTTATCCTTGATAATTTGTACAACTGTTAGTTTAAATGAGTCATATTTCACGTGTGTTTTTGACTAGTTTACGAAGAAAAATGACAATATGTTTCGTTCCCACATAGTACACACTCACCGTCAATTTTTTTGATCCGATTAGGACTGAGTCACCGCCAATTTTTTTTAATCTGATTGGGACCATAATCATTAGTGTCACCTTTGAATCATTTTCTATCAACATACGGTACAGTGATGCGTCAACATATGAAAGCTCCTTACATGAGCTTGTTATCACACTCATATCACGCTCATATATAAACGGAATCACTTATTGAAGAAGATGAAGAACCAATGAATTTTTATTGAGCGAATACCATTAAGGTACATAATTTACAACTTTTTGTTTGAATCCAAATACAATTAAAATTATAATCATAATAGAATTAGAACTAATTTAAAAGATAAATGATAATGATAAATTAAAATTAAACTAAAACAATAAATCTAAACTAAAAGATAAAATCCGAATAATGCTAAAACTTATCCTTCAATTGTCTATCAAACACACATCTAAATGCACACTACCAGTTGGTAACTCTACTCTAGAAACCTCGATCGGATTAAAACCAAGTTCTCTTTTGCTGCAAACTAGTTAAATTCTTTATGTGTCAAAATCATTGTCACAAGAAAGAACCAATTGGTCTCGTCTCTGTTTCAGAGACATTCTCGTCACCAATCGCCATTTTGACGTTTTCCTCTTTTGATTTTTTGGTAAGGAAACATTATAATTACTTATAAAACTAAAAATTGAAACAATCTTATGTCTAAAGTCTCGTTCATTTCACAAATTTAAGTTTTCAATTCCAGTTTTGTTAAAGTTAAAAGTTATCATAAAAAGCACATCTAACTTTTTCTGCTACAGTTAAAAGCTCTTTCATTAAATCACATCTCAACTCGAATCAACGAACTGAATAAGACCTAATTATATCCAAACATACCAATCAGACACCACGTACGCACTCTAATAAACGTTTTTTTTTTTAAAACATGGACACAAGAAAATATGTGGAATAAACACAAATAAGATAACGCACATAAAAAAGAAAAAACACGCTGCCATAATTTCTCAGTTATTTAATTCCGGTTCTGTTTTCTTCATTCCAAAAAACCAAATTAAACCAGAAAAAACCCGCAAGAAGACCTCGAAAGAACAAAACTCGACTCATGGGGAAAACCTTTATTGGGTAAATTGCTTGCAAAATGACCTCCAAAGAACAAAACTACTTGATTATTGGGGTAAATCCAACATCGGCAACAAATCTATAAGTTGTATACCCAAACAATTAACAGAGTCTGCCACCAGCAATTAACAATTGATCAATCACATGCCCCCACAATGTATGTGTCCATGATATACCAATCAATTAATTGTTGAATGAAACCAATAGTTAACTACAAATAGACATAGTGAATGCATCTTCACTTTTTGACGATTGATATACATACACCAACCGTCAAATTATGTCTAGTATGATGAGCTTTATATTCTCTCTTCTTTTCTATTTCTCACTCCGGCATTAGAAACATATCACGACAAAGTTGAAGCACAATCCACACAATAGTTTCCAACATAATCCTTAGCTCTAACAACTACCTTGTAAATCTTTCATATACATTGCATTAGCATGAAAGGCAATCAAAATTGAGAAAACCCAAAGTAAAATGGTCATTTTGTCGCCAAAAGAGAGGAGAGGTATATAGAGGCATGGAAGGCAACAAATTTCTTCGAAAAAAAGGGGGGAAAATAAAGAAGAAAAAGAAAGCAAACAACTAAAGAGGTCAATGTAGGCAAGGATAGGAAATTGCCTATTTCATGTGAAGCCCACTTCACCTAACTACTTACAGCCATACATCAACTAAAAATACTATTTATGTAAAAGTAACTTATTTCATTCCCTGATCAGTAAAAATTTTTGTCTCAAAACAAAAGAACTTGTAATTCAATCTCTCCTTTGACTAAAATAACGTAAAATAAAAGAGTTATTACCTCCCTTTAAGAAAATAAATAAATAAATAAAATGAAAGGGAAAAAAGTCACGAAGAAACATATAAATAAATAAATAAAACGAAAGGGAAAAAAGTCAGGAAGAAACATTCTTATGTTTATTTAGCTTATATAACAATATGTACATAACTTGGTCAAAATCAGTTGTTTTTCATACGATAAAGAAGAGTGAATAAAAATAATAACTCATATATATCAAAATAGAAAGCGGCGGTCTACATGCTGATGGACCATTTCACAGCTCTTAATTGTGATTGAGAGCACAAGATACGAAAACATTTGTACACACTAGCCTCCACTCCATGTAGAACATTTGATTTCTCCTCTCATAGGAGCAGTGATGAATGTACCAACTAGCAACAACCATAGAAACAAAAAAGATAGCCTTAGCTACATCTCCAACAAGTGTGATATCTCAAGTTGAACTTGGAAAAAGTAGCAACAGTATAAAATCTCACATTTCTTGTCTTTGCAGTATTGATATCGACAGTTTTCTTTGTTTTTGAGGAATCTTCAACACCTCCCTGATCCAACCTGGCTTTTTTTGCTTGTGGCTTGACTTTTATGATCATACCTATGGGACGAGCAGGAGGATTCTTCTTCCCAGCTGCCTTCTGTTCCTGCAGGCAGAAACAGATTGCATTTAGCTGCCACCACCTACAAATGACGAACACCAGAAACAAGACGAGAACAGAACTCTCCCTCTTTCTCCCTCACACACAGGTTGCATTAAAGACCAAAGCTCCCACCTATCACAAAGAGCCTAACAAGAAGAGACTGGTTTCTTTTCACACAGTCCATTAGGAAAGACTACCTGAATAGGCGTTAAGGTCACTACAACTATAAATCCCTCAACTAAAAGCCTGTTTCATTCTTGAACTATTACCAACCTTTGATGTTTCTGCAGGTTTGTAAATGCAAAATCACCTAGAGAAAATTCAAACGGAACATAAACAAAACAAATAAGAAACCAACCTGGACTACGGGAACAGGAGGCGTTTCCTTAAGCTCGTGTGCAATCATAGACTGTACTGCTACTGCTGCCTGAACCGGAAAGCAAAACATTAATGACTTGACATGATATAAGGTGAAATGATTCAAAAGCACCACATTGATTCCTTTAAGGGGAAAAAAAAATGAAATCGTGTGAAGGCATCTGTGAGTGCCAAAGGAAACTATGTTTGGAAGATAAGATGCTTGGCAATAACTATGTAAAAAAAAAGGGCAACATAATGATCAGCACATTTAGGCTGCACTCCGCAGAAGTTTATTACATCACTAAGGCATACATAATAAGCATAAACATGGATGCAAACATACAGTTACAATCACCTCAACCTTTCTCACGTTGTATGCATTGCATATCAAAAACCACCTTAGTGATTACTGTACCTATATAGGTTCTTTCTGTGGAAGATTGACATTTTTACCGATGTAACTTTCATCGGTTTTAGATTTTACAGACAACGAGGGCAGGGCATTATCTAAACAACATTTCCATAAACACAGAGATACTCATTGTTGCCGAGTAATAGCAGAAATTTGGGCTAATAATCTATCATACCAACTCTAATTGATTCTACTTAGTAATATTAATAACAATCTGAAAATACAATAATCTTAGTTGTTCTCTTACAAGTTCTAATTTGTCAAGAAACTCAGTCTCTTATGCTACTTTCCAAAGCTTTAGGAGGCCCTGCGGGAAAAAAAAAAAGAGTGACGAATATTTTACCCAAACTGACTATCTTATGCTACTTTCCAACAAAAGTCTGAAACTTGATTATCCTAAATCACCAGAAAAAAATGTAATTCTAGGGCTTTCATCTTCAAGAATAAGATAGAAAGAAAGAAACATACGAATGAATAATTGAATTAGAGAATTAAAGGACAAATTAAAGATGAGATTCACCTGCTCCTCCGACACGAAATTCATAAGCCTGACGGGGGACCGCGTCGATTCTTCAGCCATCTTTCTTTCGATTTGGAAAATTGGAAATTAGAAATTAGAAATTCAAATTTCTTTCGTCCGAGAAGAGTCTGCCATTGGAACCGAGAAGGAGGTCTCGGAAAGCTTCGTTAGGGTTCGGGAATCGAGGAGAGAGAAGCCGGTGACGGGTGGTGGATGCGTAGAGAGCTCGGAGTTGGTTCGGGAGCTTCGAAGCCATGGCGTCGATGGTCAATGGCTGGAGTTCGGTGGTCGAGCAAAGAATGGCTTTTCCTTTTCATTCCCCCCAACCAAACACAGCCTGAAGAGATTCCAATTCCGTTTCACCCTACGAAAACAACATCAATACCCTAAAAACGACGTCAAAAAAAGTTTACTGCTGAGTTAAACGACTAAAACTTTTGAGTACAAATTTACATGTTCATCTCTTTCTAATAATTCCTCAATTTTGTCAGCCTTTCATATACCTTTTTTTGGTGCAGAACCTGACAAAATTAAGGAATTATTGGAAGGGGAACATGTGGATGGAAGAATTCATGAGAGTTGAATAAAAGACTGAATACAACTATGAATGACAAAGGAAATCGTAATTTATAATATTTTTTTCTTTGAATCCTAATAGAACTACAATTAATAATCATAACATAACTCGAATTAGTTTAATGATAAATATAATGATAACACAAAAAAAAATTAAAATAATAAGTCTAAATTAAAAGATAAATCCAAATAAATCCCAATAATAATTGACAAAATGCACCAAATAACAATTTTTCATATATGGCAAGGAAAGATATCGCATATTTTTTAAAACATAGTAGTAAATTGTAATTCATCTTTTTCTCTTTAAAATAAAATATTTTATTCCATTTTTACCCTATTTTTTCTAATAAATTTGTAACTTATGCGTATGGAAATAAATAGTAGAGATGATTCTTTGAACAATTTAATAGAATACCTGATGGGTTCAAACTTTATCAGTTATTT
>NW_010357930.1:40312-42470 GCF_000414095.1 Morus notabilis
ATTTGGAGCCAAGTTGGACAAAATATGTCCATAACTGATAACTCTACCACTACCCGTCCAGTAGTATCAATAGAAAGTGTTGCATGTTGGCTGTTTCTTTCTTTTTATTTTTTTCTGTTTTTATTTTTTTTTCTTTTAACCAAATGAAATGAATTTGTTGTTTCCTGTTGTCATATTCTGGTGGTTTTCTTCCTTTCGATGAAATTGATAATTGAGTCTATGATTCGGGCACAAAAGAACAAAAACAAGAAAAAGTAAAAATGAAAAAAGAAACAAAGCAAAACAAAGCTCGCTGCCTTAACCACAGAAGTTGGATATAAAACATAATCTTATTAGTCATATTGAAATATAATAAAAGAAATTAAATATTTTATAAATAACAATCATTAAAATCCTTACCATAATTATTGTATAGTTTTATAACATAAAATATGACGTATTATAATAATTATTACATAATTATACTACTTATAATAATTATAACATAATTAAATTACTCTTTGGATTTCAATTGCAATAGTGGATTTTCTCTAATTTATTATACAAGACTGATTTATAATGCCCAAACATTGTCCATTATAAAGCTAAGAAACTTGGGCTGGTACTGACCACCAGGCCCAATAGTCATCTCAGCCCAGCCCAATCACCTACTACTCATGTAACATCAAAGAATATTAGAAATAAATCAAAAATAGGATAATTACTGATAAATACAGGTAAGTATTTACCATATTTACCTTTATTGAGGTAAATTACTTGCAAAATGACCTCTAAAGAACAAAACTACTTGATTATTGCAGTAAATCCAACAACGGCAACAAATCTATAAGTTGTATCCACGAACAATTAAAACTTGAAACTGAAGACAAAATAATTGTTTTGCCCTTAACGACTTTGTGGGTAATTAAAAGAGTTGTAATATGACTTTTTAAGTTCCTTATTGGATGAAGTAGGTTCTGGATTCTTTTTACAGGTCGCCCTCATTTTTTACAAATTTATAATTTTGACCCGTTTGGTGAAATCAATGTCTTTGAGAAATTGTACACAAAAAACACAATACAAGTATTGCGGCTAAACTTTTATGCACAATTATGGATACAAGAAGAGTTATGTTTTACAGCTTCTCCCTTATGTTCTAAGATCTCTTCTATTGCTGTTTTTACGTTCTTCCAATAATTTCGTAGTTTTCGCAGCTTCTGCACCCAAAAAAAAAAAAAAAAAAACTCATTTCTTTACAATAATAATAATAATTGTAATGATAATCACAATAATACAATAAAGCAACAAAATATTACATCATATGCCCATAATAAAAAGAAGGAAAATGAGATATATTACCGAATGAAACTTTGCATTAGGGACGGGAAAAAATGATTATAGTAGTAATAAAAAGAAAGTAGCCCACGTAATGAAACATAAATTAAACCCATAAAGTGGCATTGTTACGGTTTTAATTATGTTTCGTTTTCTTATGCAAATGAGAAAAATTAGAAAGTACTCATATAATGGTAATAATGTAATGGTAACAGAGTGACAAAAAAAAGAATAATAACAATAATAGGGTAGATAGATCAGCAAAATAAATTTCACCAAGAAAGTCACCGTAATTTCAAAAATTAACCATTATAACACGTTTAATCAAACAAAACAAGGACCAAAGAGAAGTAATTAGACACCTTAAAAATAGAGCAACAATATATATCACATTCTGATGCAAATAAGAAAAAATAAGAACAACCCATGAAACTACAAAGAATGATTATAATAGAAAACTAGCCCTGATGAGGAAATATAAGTTAAACCAAGAAAGTATCATGAATTAATTTCAGAGAGTACATTAATTAACCATGATTTTAATGACGTTTAATCGCAAGAACGAAAAAGGAAAGAGAAGAAAACACGTTCATTTACCTTTGAATTGTCAGAGTTGGCCGAGGTCCTCAAGAAAGATTTCTCCGTAGAAAGAATGGGAGTGGACATGAGGCGGCGGACGAGGAGGCCGATCGATGGTCGAGCAGGGCATGGCCGAGTCGCGCTTCGGCGCGCTCTTGGGTGAGGCGTTCGACGAAACGCCCGAAACCGAGCCTGAGGTCCGAGCAGATTCCAAAGGCGAGTGAGACGGAGACGAAATGGGAGCCAAGTTTTGGAGCCGGCGCGG
>NW_010357930.1:44133-60053 GCF_000414095.1 Morus notabilis
GACGAATTGCCGGAACCCGTGCCTGAGGCAAGAAAGAGCTTCTTGGCGTCGGGTTGTTCGGAGTTGATCGAGAACGGCCTTCGCCGTTTTTGGGAATCGGAGTTGCCGACTTCGGAGAAGCCGCATTTGGGGCATGGAGGGTTTTGATGTATCAGGTCTTGGTTCTGAATGCGCTGTTTATCTGCCATTGTTGTCAAACTTTTCTTCTTTCTCGTTCTGGTTTTTCCTTTTTTTTTCCCTCTCGCTCTCTCTCTCTAGAAAGCATAAGTCTCTCTCTCTCTCTTTTTTTCTGTGGGAGTGATGTAAATATTGAGTAAATGGGAAGGAATGGTGGTGGGGGTTTATATAGAGCGGTGGAAGAGAAAGGAATGATCTTGGAATTCTTGATGGAGATGTTCCCTTCTAGTTCTGGTATTGGAGGGAAAAATAAACAACCGAAGGTTAACAAAACTATTGATCCAACGTGGAGTCATGACGTGGCAAAATGTGATTTAATTTAAAAATTAGGGTTAATTTGGTAAATGCCTTTTGAATTTTGTACCATGTTTTCAAATACTCAGTTGCATTTTTGAGTTATGGTGATTTGAGTGTAGATCTTGAGTTATAATTTGAGTTAAAGTTGTAACTTGAGTATGTGTTTGGATGTGCACATTTGAGTTATAATTTGAATTGAGAATCTATTTGAGTTTGTGTTTGAGTAGATCAAAACTTGAATTTATATTTAGATAGTATTTTAATAAAAACTCAATGGTGATGCAAAATTTTAATAGGGTATATGAGTAGGGTTTTATTCGTCTCTTCATTGTGAATGCAGAGAAAAAAAATCATCTCAATCGAAATTAAAACGAAAAAGTTATGATGTTTTTAAGAATAGAAAAAATATTGTTCATTAACTTGAGTTTGACTTTAAGAACTTGAGTTGAAGGGAAACTTGAAATCAGATTTTAGTCCCAAACTCAAGTTAAAACTCAAGTTAAAACTCAAATTTTACAAACGAACATGAACTTGAAAAAAGTTATAACTTTACTTCAAATTTTTTTTGAGTTTTACTCCAAAAGAACAAGCCCTAAATTTTAAAAACGATTAATTTCACTCCTAAAATATGAAAAGTGGTTTGAAACGCTTTTAAGTAATTTTATTTTATAAATGTATTATGAAGTATTGATTTGGGACAATTTTCCCTTTGATCTTGTAAAATATTAGGGGATAAGTTGACCAAAAAGTAACAATTTAGTAGGTAAGTTTACTTAAAATCAATATTTTAGGGGCATTAATGACATTAGAAGTTGTGTCATGTCATTATTTTGTTAGTTTATAAATGTAGGGGGTCTTTAGAAATATCGCACATAATTCAAGGAGCAAAAGTGAACTAATTTTAAAATTCCGGGGCTATGTTGAAACAAGATACAAAATTCATAGTGTATTTTTTAAATTAATCATAAAATAAAAAAAATGATGGGTGTGAAATGATAAATGAAGTGCCCAAGAATTAATCATCTTATATTCTTATGAAAATAGTTAAGGATAATTTTGAAATAATAAAGTGTGGAAAAAAAATAAATTTAATTGTTTTAAAGGAATGTGAAGTATGTATGGAAAGTGGTGCGTTATACATGTATTATTAATGAAAGAGGGAAAGTATACAATCAGTACTGTTAGTGTTTGTATTAATATGGTTAAACATCCCCTTTCACCACACCCCACAAAAGCCGAAAAACAAAAGTAGCTTTATGAGATTTATTAGAAGAAATACCCGAGTTAAAAATTACTCTTTTTAAAATTGTAACTTCTGCCAACCCTCTCCTTTAATATCGTTAACTAAGGTATCTAATTCTAAAAATAAAAGGTTAGAACATCAATAAATTAGTTATGAAATATTGAAAGCACAATCTTTAATTTACTTTAACTATAATTTTACTTTAAAAAAAAGGACTATTCTCATATTTATTTCGCTTGTAACGACAAAATGTAACTGAAAAAACAGAGTTTATTTAGAAACGACGTCCTTCGTTAGAAATGACAAATGATGTTTCAAACGATATAAAAGCGACAGCTCCTATTATAGACGGGGAACGTCCCCCATCGTTTCGTTATCGAAGTGTTTTTTTTCCTTTCTTTTCTTTTTTAGCTTTTTGTTTCTTTTTTTTTTAGCTTTTTCTTTTTCTTTTCTTCTTTTTCTTCCTAATATTTTTATTGTATCTTTTAAACTTTAATTTTTATATATTTTTAAATATATCTCTTTTAAATATTTTTCTTACGGTTATTTAAAATATTATTTTTTTAATCACTATATTAAATTAATTTATTCTTAAATGTGTCTCTTTTGCATGTGATCCTCATAAATTACAACCTCAAGCGTGAAACATTTCGCACAAAAAATTTTTAAAGTTTTTTTCGTCTTTTTTTTCATTCATTTTGCTTCAAAGTTTTTTCCAACTTTTATCTTTATTTTTTTATCTCTTCCTTTTTTTTCCTTGATAATTTGTACAACTGTTAGTTTAAATGAGTCATATTTCACGTGTATTTTTGACTAGTTTACGAAGAAAAATGACAATATGTTTCGTTCCCACATAGTACACACTCACCGTCAATTTTTTTGATCCGATTAGGACTGAATCACCGCCAATTTTTTTTAATCTGATTGGGACCATAATCATTAGTGTCACCTTTGAATCCTTTTCTATCAACATACGGTACAGTGATGCGTCAACGTATAGAAGCTCCTTACATGCGCTTGTTATCATGCTCATATATAAACGGAAGTCGTTAGGCACCGTCTAGCAAACTCACCATCCAGAGTCAACATACTAGCTTTCTACAGTTGGAAGGTTTGGTGATTTAAAACGTTTTTATTTTTTAGACTTTTTCCTTTAAGGCCTCTTTACTGGTAGCATCAATTTCTAATTGTTAAATCTGATTAAAATTATATCAAATTAAAAAAACATACAAAACAAACAGTTTATAATACAAATAAAAAAAAGAGAATTTAGGTAATTTATTTTTTTCAGTCCTGCCAGAAAACACCCTTTATTTTTCTATGTTTTGAATGTTCTATTCATTATTGTTGTTTATTGCTTTTAAAACAATGTCATAGTCGACCTAGGTGGCTACGTGCAACTAAAGAGAATCCATACCAATGCAGAGAAAAAAAAAAGAGAGAAAATAAAAACTATAGGAAATACGTTTTTACAAAGTTATGTGAATTATTTGTAAAATATATTTAATTTGACAATGCATCATAGATGCTCTAGTAAGTTTTATATTGCAAAATTAAAAATCTTTTAATTCTTTTATATTGCTCTAATAAGTTTTAATTGTGCATCCTAGATGCTCTAATAATCATCCAAACCATACAAGTTCACCTATCCGCGCTTCACGACAAAAGAAAGCATATTGACTAGAGAACAGATGGTCCTTCCGTGGACTGTCTCCTTGAAGTTGATCATAGTAGTTAGGAAAAAACAAAAAAAAGGAAAAGATGGTCCTTCCGTGGACTGTCTCCTTACATGCGCTTATAAAAGGAAAAAACAAAAAAAAGGTTACTAGTTAGTTAGGATCTAAAGTTGATCATAGTATTGCTTGAATAAACGGATCTTAATAGGAAATCAACCACTAGAGGATCTCAAGATTTAATAAGTTTGAAAAAACCGACAATTCAAAGGTAAGTAAAGATGAATTCTGCTTTTTTTGTCCTTTTTACGTTGAAACGGCTAGGGCCAACGAGGAAGGACAGTGGCTAAGTCAGAAGACAGTGGCCGAGTCAGAGGACCAAACCGGAATCACTTATTGAAGAAGATGAAGAACCAATGAATTTTTATTGAGCGAATACCATTAAGGTACATAATTTACAACTTTTTGTTTGAATCCAAATACAATTAAAATTATAATCATAATAGAATTAGAACTAATTTAAAAGATAAATGATAATGATAAATTAAAATTAAACTAAAACAATAAATCTAAACTAAAAGATAAAATCCGAATAATGCTAAAACTTATCCTTCAATTGTCTATCAAACACACATCTAAATGCACACTACCAGTTGGTAACTCTACTCTAGAAACCTCGATCGGATTAAAACCAAGTTCTCTTTTGCTGCAAACTAGTTAAATTCTTTATGTGTCAAAATCATTGTCACAAGAAAGAACCAATTGGTCTCGTCTCTGTTTCAGAGACATTCTCGTCACCAATCGCCATTTTGACGTTTTCCTCTTTTGATTTTTCAACTCACATATACTCTTCCATCTACATGTACTCTTCCTATTCTGATTTTTCAACTGGCCAAACATATAGATGGAAGAGATCATGAGAGTTGAACAATTAGAAGACCAACCGAATGAATACTGCAGTCAAAAATTAGTCATGGGCATAAATAATTTATAAGTTTTGTGTTGGTTGAATTCTAATAGATCTAAAACTAATTATCATAATAGAAATAGAACTAATTCATAAAGTAAATAATACTGATAAACCCAAAATAAAGTTAAAACAATAAATATATAAACTATTTTTGAGATAAATCCTAATAAACCTTTTTTTTCCTTTAGCTTCTTTTTTAAAAAAAAAAAAAAAAGTTCTATGAATATGTCGACCAAGTTGGTAAAGTTGAAGCTAAGTTGGTCCGTGCTTTCCTATGTGGTTTTGCACTTGCTGTTAGGGGTGTAAATCGGCCGGGTAGGGTAGGGTTGAGTCGAAAACTTGAGCCTACCCGACCAATGCGGGTTGAGAAATTTTTGGCCGCGACACTCTCTTAAGTCTACAAACCTGCAACCTTTCGGGTGACCTCGGGTAGGGTCGGGTTACTCAGGTTGGTGATCTCAAGCACCACATGATCACTTTTTAGTCAATTAATATGTTCTTGTTACAGAAGAAATCATTATCAAACAGAACATATCTTTCCTTCAAGAGGGGGCCTAAATGCAAGGTAAACAATTAAAACACTCACTTTGAAATCAAACACTTCCAATATAAGTAAAGAATGTCCTAATTCAACAACTATGATATACAAGCATTTTTTACACAAGCCGTGAATCCAAACATAAATAAGTTAACAGTTTAAATGCATAAAGTCCATAAACTTATGAAAGTAAGAATTTGAAGTGTTGGACATTGTTTTACCAACTTTGAACATGTTCGGCCGGGTAGGGTTACCTCGGGTTCATGTAACCCCATCCTGTGCCCCTACCCGCGCAGTACAGATTAGGCATAATTAAAACCGAAAATTAAATAAAAAATTGAAAACCCGTAATTTTCGAGTAGGGTCGGCTCGGCTCGGCCGGATTCGTCGAGTTCAGGGTGATTTCTTACAGTCCTACTTGCTGTTGCTCTCTTGCAAGTTTGAGAACGGTATTCTCTCTATAATATCTACATCAACTATAGTTGTTCTAAAATCAAAGATTCAACATCAAGTTCTAAGTAAAGCTCTAGACACAAGACTCTCCTTGGAGCCTAATTTTTGAACTATTGTTAGCTATTTTGTGGTTTTTAACTTAAAACAAAAAAACTTAAAAAGATTTAGAGTTATAACTTTTTTTTTTTTTTGGTAAGGAAACATTATAATTACTTATAAAACTAAAAATTGAAACCATCTCATATCTAAGTCCTCGTTCATTTCACAAATTTAAGTTTTCAATTCCAGTTTTGTTAAAGTTAAAAGTTCTCATAAAAAGCACATCTAACTTTTTCTGCTACAGTTAAAAGCTCTCTCATAAAATCACATCTCAACTTGAATCAACGAACTGAATAAGACCTAATTATATCCAAACGGACCAATCAGACACCACGCGTGCACTCTAATAAAGGTTTTTTTTTTTTCTAAAACATGGACACAGGAAAATGTGGAAAAAACACAGATAACGCACATAAAAAAGAAAAAACACGCTGCCATAATTTCTCAGTTATTTAATTCCGGTTTTGTTTTCTTCATTCCAAAAAACCAAATTACACCAGAAAAAACACGCTGCCATAATTTCATATATATCAGATTCTCTTCCCCGCCAGAAGTTGAAGCTCTTCGACGACGGCGACTCTTTGCGATTCTGGCACTAAGCCGAGCTGGTCGGCGACTCTCTCTCTAGCCTCAATCGCGATGGAGTAGATCTCAATCTCTGCGATGGCGAGCGACAGGCGACGACGAAACTCATGGGAGATCGCAAGGAAGGGGGTCGGAGTTCGAAAGGACCGGTCGTTGTCGTATCTGAGGTGAAATAATATATCTGATCTTGGCGCTTTTTGACAAGATCGTCACGTGTCGTCCAGAACAAGATCCAGTAGGTCTTTGTGGTAATATATCTTATTAGAATATTAGTGTAAAGAATATTCAGAGTGTCGTTTTCTTTCTACCATTTTTGACCTTGTGTGAAAATGTAGCTAGCTAGTCAAACCTGTTTTCTTCAATATTTTACTGTTGGAGAAGACGTCAAACGCATGCTATTGTCAAACAGCAAAGGAACAAATGATTAACCGAGAAAAGGGCAAAACAAAGAAGGATTAACGGCCGGTTTAGTTCACTGATTTGAGTTTTTAATTTAAATTAATATGTGATTTTATGTGAGAGTTTTTTACTGTAGCGAAAAAGTTAGATGTGACTGTTTCTGAGAGCTTTTTATTGTAACAAAACTTGAATTCTAAACTCGAATTAGTAAAATGAAATTTGTCAAAATGGAAACTGAATCCAAGGTAAATCTCCAAGATAATAACTAATCCGAGATATTTACCATTTGTGCTGAAGTTTAGGATCATGAATTCATAGTAGCCATGCTAGTAATATTCTTGGATCTTGTTGAGGGTAGATAAATAAAAAGGGTAGAAAATGAAATGAAATGATAATTCTTTAGGTATGGTAAGTAACATCAACTTTTGTTAAATATGTACATAAAATTTACCTTCAAGTTTATTGTCCATTCACTACTTATATATCATATCATAATTTAACTAAATTCTGATTTGCTATATCCATATGTATTGGAACTAAATTCTGATTTGCTAATATAGCTTTCACAAAATTTGTTCAAGTAACCGTCAAGAACTTAAAGGCATCATTAGGATAATTTTTGTTATACCTACCACAAAATTCTCAAAAAGCCCACTTCTTAGTCTTCGCCAATTTCACTTTTTGCCATATTGGATCCTGATTTGCCTTGTATTTTTTTTTCCCCAGAGGGAATGATGAAGTGCTACCGATGCCTTTTGTCAAAGTGCAAGATGAGCTTTGTTTGATCTTTACAAAAAGAAAATTAGCAATAAATCAGAAATAGGATAATTAGCGATGTTTAGCGCGTTTAAAATTCGTTCTAAAATGAATTTATTTTTGTATGAAAATGAAAATGAAAAAGTTTTCAATCTGAAATCATTTTTAAAAATGTGTTTGGTAGTTTTATCAAGATATTATTTTTAGTGTAAAAAAATCCATTAATATCTCTCTTTCTCTCTGCGCTCGAGAGAGGAGAAAATGAAAACAAAAAATAAAAAACGACTGAAAGTCATTTTTTATTTCTCTCATTTTACACTAAATTAAAAAATCATTTTTATTTTTGTTTTTTGTATTTATTGCACCAAATGCCGTTTTGAAAACGTTTTCATTTTTTCTTTCTCAAAAAACGTGAAAAATAAAAACGAGATCAATTTCAAACACAGCCGTTGGTTCTTCAACTTTGAGCAAAATCACATTTGGGTTGGTACTAGAAATAAATCAGAAATAAACCAGAAATAGGATAATTAGCAATGTTGGTTCTTCAACTTTGAGCATAATGACATTTTAGTTGGTATTAGAAATAATTCAAAAATATGATAATTAGCAAGGTTGGTTCTTCAACTTTAAGCATAATGACATTTTGGTTGGTGAACTTTCAATTTTAATTTTGACAATTAGCTTCTGAATTTTTAGAAAAGAAAGAAGAAAAATATGCTCATCTCATACATTGAAACCCACATACATACATGACCCCATAATATTATCAATTACACATTACATTAGTCATACAAATAAATGGAAACAAATAAACTTTCTGAGAGTTATGAGACTCTTATTTCCATAACAAGAACATGCAATTCAACAACAAAACTCAAGAAACTTGGCATGAAATGGCAAACACGGGAACTTTAGTACACATTACACAGGCTGCCACACATGCCAGGCATTACCTTACTCAGCACCAGCAAATCTAGAGAGAGAGAGAGAGAGAGAGAGAGAGGGAGAGATTGTGAGATGTATAACGCATTGTGAAAAACAAATAAGACTGAAAAAATGAGGTCTGTTTATATATATTCACCCAAGCTCCGATAACTTCAAATGAGCTTCGGCATAATCAGCAAAGAATGCATCCTCATCCTAAATATCAGAACCAAAGTTAAAGTTTCTACTCTCTTTCTTTTATTTAATTTTTTTTCAAAAAAATAAATAAATAAAACCCCATTTTTGCTTTAAGAATATTATTCTATTTAGAAGATTTTCGATCAAAATTATAAAGAGTATATTGAAGTATATATATATATATATAAGAGGGTAATCACTGCAACATATTTCTCAACAAGAGGACGGAAGATGGGATCCTCTAATAGAGCTTTATCTGATGGAAGCTGGATAAGACCTTCTTTCTCTCCACTAAGAAGCTCTCTGTTCAAAGAAAACCATATAAATTAGTTCATTCATCAACTTTAACCTTGCCAAGTCACAAGCATAAATATAACACACACACAAAAAATGTTGATACAAAAATATGCACTAAACGAAATAAATTTCATCAACAGGACACAATTACTTACTTGAAATAAGAGTTATCAAAAATTAGAGGATTGGTTGTCCACGGTCCTTCAAATCCAGAGCGGTCTTTGTGACACCTACCCTGCGAGAAAAGAATTTTCCAAGTCAGAAAATAGTGTCATGATTAGGTAATGAAAATAATAATAATAATAATGAAAGAAAGAAAGAACAAAAGATTCTATATTAAGGCAAATAATAACTTGTATGGGATGGACTGACTAAGGTGTGACCGCCAGATAAGGCAACGATATCTTTGTCACTGAGACCCATATGGCCAAAAACATCTCTCAAATGATCCGAACCTGTATAAATGTGGTCAAACGACAACAATTATACCTTATTGTTATTGCCTTTTCCAATCATACATATAGACTTTTGGTATGGTCCTCTACTTCCCCGTAACATTTAAAAATGAAAGCATAACATTACATTTATTCAATAGTATTGTATAACACCGATGTTGTAAAGATATAATTAAGTAACTTGAGTTGTATATGTGAGGATAAAACACTGTAACAAAAAGTGAAATTTGAATTTTTGTGAGAGAAAATACTGCAGCAATAAAACTTGAGTTGTGAAAAGAATAATGCCTGTATTATGCTTCACACAGACATATTATGTTTCACACAGGCAAATAATAATTTTTTTGGTTTTTAACGTGAATGTTAAGTTGAATGTTTACTATATTATGCTTCACACAGACATATACCTATACCTATATATATATATATATATAAACACTTGTAATTAATCTTGCTAGTATTTTCAGTTAGATGAAGCAACAAATCAAGTCAACCTTTTGTGGCATTGGGCAAGCGACCTTCTGGTGGTAATTCTTGTTTATCCTGCGTCAAAACAGATTCTAGAGTCTGTTAATTATGCAAGTGTTAGAAGCCGCGACAAATGTAACGCTTTGATTGGTCAGATTAGTCAAACTGATCACACTTTATTTACCTCAACTCTGTATTCACAAGTCCTGATGTGCAACTCTCAGAAGAAATTTCAATTGATCAGTTTCAGATATTCTTCCTCGAGATTTTATCTCTCAAACTTTCTTTCATTTTCTTTCCTAGAAAATTCTCTCTTTACTTTCATTTCTCCACATGATGGTAAAATCACTAATGGGTTTTGCTTCAAATATGTACATATCAAAGACACAATACATAGAAGTAGAATAGAATTGGAAGACTAGCTTACGGGTCTTCCTGGGTGAAAAGGTATCTCAGGGCCTCCAGTGACTTCAACAGCAACAACTCCAGCCAACTTCAATCAACAAATTAGACATGTAAATACAAAACAATCAAAAAAACAAAAATTTAAAAGAAAGGTTGGACCAAAATTTTTTGTTTCAGGTCAAAAAATTGTAGGGTGTGTTTAGTTCGCTCATTCGAGTTTTTAATTCGAGTTAAGATGTGACTTTATGTAAAAGCTTTTTACTGTAGTAAAAAAGTTAGATGTGATTATTTTTTAGAACTTTTTACTATAGCAAAACTCGAATTGTAAACTCGAATCGGTGAAATGAACGGGACTATTATTAGACATATATGATATACTTGGTAAAAGTCTGCATAGGAAAGGATTGGAAACTGCTCTTTGATGGGCTCCAACAGCCTGACCGCGATGTCGAGGCCATTGTTTGCAACGTGACCGAGCTCCGCCGGGTGCCTGATGGTCCCAAACGGCCCTCCAGTCTTCGTCTTCACGTCGAAAGTGCCAGCTGATTGCCATCTACATGATCAACCATTGTATTAGATTACCAATTCTCTAAAAAAAGCTTAAGCACAATTTATGCACAATTAAAAAGGTTCCAACTTAGGAACTTATTAAATAGCATATGATAAGATTTTCTACTAATTCATTTTTTGTCACATTCTTTGAATCTATATTACATCATTACCAAACAACACTGCCACAAAAGCTTTAATTAACCAAAAATAACTTCGCTTATTCTTATTTGTGCAGAAGAAAAAGAAATTATAATAAATAAAAAAAAAGAAAACCTTTTCCACGAACTTGATTTAATTAACCAAAACATCTTCACATATTCCTAAATCTTCAGAGGAAAAAGAAATTACAAAAAAAAAAAAGGAGATTTCCGAGAACTTAACCTTTCAATTAACCAAAACATGATCGTTTGTTCTTAATTTTCCAGAAGAAAAAATAAATTACATAAAAAAAAAAAAACCAGACTTTTAAACAACATGAGCTTAAGTGAACCAAAAAATGTTATTTTATTCTTCATTCTTCAGTGGCAAAAGATATTATCAAAAAAATGAAAAGTAAAAAACGATCGGGAGAGAGAGAGAGAGAGAGGTTACGCGAGTCGGAGAATGATAGGAGCACAGTGCTTCTCAGCGATGAGGCCTCGAAGCTTCCTCTTGCATTTCTCTACGGCCTTTTGGTATTCCTCGCTCACTTTCGGGTACGACTTCCCCATTTCCTGACGAACTTAATTCTCCGATCGATTATCAATCCAAACAAAAAGAAAAGGTTAGAATTCGATTCTGTGCGTTGTTTTCAACATCATTTTTCCTTTTGATTTTCTTGCATTTTCTATGGAAGCAAACGCATTTCAAACATCGAAAAATATATTACGCGATCATGTCAAAGAATTTGCATACCTTGGAATGTTGAATGAGAGGAAACAAATCAGAAGAACTGAAGACTGAATTCACGACGAGTCGATCACGATCGTGAATATGTGCAGGGAAGAAGAAGATATAGGAAGAAGAAGCTTCTAGCACGGGGTCATGTGGGCCCTCCGATCTGTGTAAATTAAACGGTCCGGATCACGCTTGGCGATGACTACGGTAGTGAACGCAAAAAAATAACAGAATAGAAAAAAGGCGCGAAAAGGATTAGACTATTAAGCAATGTGGTATCGCCACGTGTGGAGGGGGTAGAAGAGTCTGGAGAAACCAGAAACGGCGTTCCAGCATCTTTTTTTTTTTTTTTTCCGTTCGAGTGATTGGTGATACAATTAATGGATTGGATTTTCTGATTTAGCAAATAAAATCAATAATAGTAATAATAACAGCAATAAAATCATAAATAAAACAATATCAACAGTAAAATCTTGCTAATGATAGTAAGAAAATTAGGTAATTCAAATGTGGATTGGATTCTGTCACCAGTTTCTGGAGAAATCTTTTTTTTTTTTTAATGCGTTGTCAAGAAACGCATTGTTCATTCATCAAGGATCATATGCAATTTGTAGCATAGAAGTCTTTAGTCCGTTTATTTCACTGATTCGAGTTTTATTATAGTAAAAAGTTCTCATAAATAGTTATATTTAATTTTTTTATTATCGTAAAAAATTCTCACATAAAATTATATCTCAATTCAAATTAATAAACTAAACGACCCCCATAATATTTAAGAAATCTAATCGTTGTATTGTTAAAGGATAAGTTGTCGTTTTTTTGTTACTTACTTTTGTCATTACACGAGAGGTTGCCGTAAACTTGTACTTCAGAAAGTTTTTGTCGCTTCAAAAAATATTGTCTTTCGTATTCTATTGTCGTTTTTCTGAAACGTAAGTGGTTTTATGAGCTCTTCACGTTTATTCTACCTGGTACCTATTATCGTTTTCATGCATTATTGTCGTTCGTTTGATACTTTGTCGTTTTTTTACCTTGTTGTTTATAGAAGCTATTACTCATGACCGACCATTTCAGTTCTGATACATTTTCATTCATTCATTTTTTTTTTTTTTTTGAAAAAAAAAAAGGT
Organism: Morus notabilis; assembly: GCF_000414095.1. NCBI lineage: Eukaryota > Viridiplantae > Streptophyta > Magnoliopsida > Rosales > Moraceae > Morus > Morus notabilis. Next base: position 56,628 of record NW_010357930.1, read on the forward strand.
CCTGTCACTAGGATCAGTTTACATATTATTGTCGTTTTTGTTGATTATTGTGGTTTATATGATATCTTATCATTCACCTGTTTTTATATAAGTCGCTGCTCTTTTGATTAATTGGTCTAAAGTTGTTGTTTAGTTTCAAAAAAATAAAAACAAAAAGTTGTCGTTTACGAGAATTATGGCCCCGTTCACTTCGTTGATTCGAGTTTAGAATTCAAGTTTTTCTACAGTAAAAAACTCTCACAAACAATCACATCTAACTTTTTTGCTACAGTAAAAAGTTTTCACATAAAGTCATATCTCAACTCAAATTCTAAACTCGAATCAACAAAGTAAACGGGGCCTATATTATTCCTTCATCAACGATCATTTGCAGCGTAGAGTCTTTCAAAATATCTATAAATCTCATCGTATAAAGTATAATCGTATTAGTCATTAATAAATACATTGCCCCGTTTTTCTGTCATCATCATTATCAAGGTCAGTTGTCGGTTCAAATAAATAATGTCGTTTTTGTACTTTTTTTAACTGAGATGTCGTGTTCCTCTAAATTTTTTGCTTTAAAAAATATAGACGTTCGTGTTTTTTTTTTTTACCGCTTTTCTTTTTCTTTCTTTCTTTACCGCTGCTCGTCCGTGTTTTATTCGCGTTTATCAGAGTATTATTTCCAACATTTTATTTAATTCCATCATTGTCACACATAAATATGCTGTCGTTTTTTGAATTATTGTGCTTTTCCAGAACCGTTACCGTTTTTTTTTTTTTTTTACTTTTTAGGTTGTATTATTGTGACAATTTCGTTTTAGTTACTGCTGTCGTTTACAAGTGAGATTCTTGAAAAATTTTGTCATTTGTGTTCTATGGTTGTTTTTCCAAAACTGTTTTTGTTCATTATACAGATTGTCGTTTTATGGGACAAATGTCACTTATTGGATGTTTGTTGTTTTTAATAATATGGTTTACTTGCAGAAAACATTTTCGTTTTAACATATGCTTTGTCGTTGGTATGACAATACGGTTAATGTTGGGATCTTGTTTTGATGACTGGTATTTTTTTCGTATTTGATGTTAGGCATTATTTTGGGCATGATTTGTAATTGATCTAATTGGAGATTTTATGGCAGTTGGTATGATTTTTTTGGAAGGTTTTGATTATTTAGGAACTGTTTAAAGTCATTCATTTTGATATGATTTGATGAGGGTCAACTTTAGTTATTTTTGGTAAGTTGAAATCTTATGGAAATTAGATTGACAGCTGGAGATATTCGGTTTGGTGGTTTGAAAAATTTGTGCTGATTTGGAAACTTCAAAAAGTTATTTATTTTGAAAGTCAACTTTTAATCCATATTTGGTAATTTGGTGATTGATATTTGAATGTAATATTGCAGCTGACCTATTCGCATATGCTTCCTAAGTATACGTTCAGGTTCATATGACAGTTATAAAAAGATTTTAAAAATTAATATGGCTGATTATCTGTTTATTTTTTTTTATAACTACGTTGCAGTGATTGTTGCAACAGACTGAAGTGCAGCAAATCATTTTAAAGATCTTATTAATTGTTCTTTTTCGTCTATTTAAAAAAAAAGTCTCATTCTTATTTCTGTATGCCTTGTAATAAATTTCTCTGGGTTTGAGAGATAAGGTTGAGCGTATGTAATTTTTATAATTTTTCAGAAAAAAAACTTAGTTGAATGGATTTCAACATTGTAAATCGAGAGAATCTCGCTAATCAAGTCTATTAGGAAATAACAGTTCATAGGCGTCTTGTCTTAAGAGGGAGTCTTGAGGAGTTTAAGACCTTGTTGAGTTGCAAATTAAGTTCATAGTGAATTATTTATTATCTAGGCATGACCCCGCAGAGTATATAGTTACCGAACTACAATACCATTTCTCATGTGTCTTTCATTATTTCATGTTCTTACTTTCATTTGTTTCAACAAATCTTATATCAAAACGTGATAAAAGACTAAACTGGTACCAATAGTAATAATCACATTCTCTTCTGTTCTCAGTTATAAAGTCGCCGTTCTATAAACTGTTGTGGATTGTAAGAGTTCTTGTCGTTTTTATTAACGCCCATTATTTATAGTGCAGACTCCTCCTAAATTTTCTGAAAATTATCCTCAACTCGTATTTTAACGGTTTATTTTATAATCGATGCTGGTTTATAATGGTTTATAATAGTTGATGTCACGTTCAAGATCCAATATCGTTCTTGAGAATTTTGTCGTTTGTGAGCTAGTGTCGTATCCCGAATTCTTGCCTTTTAAAAAAAATATGGAGACATTTAGTTCATGGATTAGAATTATGTGATTAGAATTATTTTCGATTTATGTGTATTTTTTGTGAGAGAAAACACTGTAACGAACCATGAACTATGATTCAAATTATGGTTTGAATCCTACAATCAAACGTCCCCTATATATCCCATTGTTGTCGCTTTTAAGACACGTGGTCGTTTAAGATAGCTAAAAATCATTTCTCGCTTCATTTCCTTTCCTCGTTAAATCCTGTCGTATTCCAGGAATGTCGTCGTTTGTGACTTTAGAACAACCCATGCCGAGATTTCTTCATGGCCTATATTACTTTTGTTTCCCCAAGTTCATATCAACCGCATTTTCATCACTTGTTCATAAAATCCCAAAACCCACTTGCAATATGCCATGCAAATTGCTAACCATGATCATCGATTGAAACACACTTTTTTTTCCACCTTGTGATTTAGAAGGTATACATTTTGGTCCATTCCATGTTGTTCTGACAAACTTGTGTATATTTGCAGAAACTATAATACATAGCTAGCAACACACATATAAATATTCCTTGACATCTGAAACATAAAAAGAAGCCCACTTGTGCAAAAACCAGAAGAAGAAATTCTGTCTACTCAATTTCTTTCTTTTTTTATTCTTTTGTCCTTTTTAGGGAGAACCAGTCAACAGTGCTTATAAGTTGTTATTTATTACATATTTTGGGTAAGTGGGAGAGATTAGAAGTCTCTTCATGAGTAGTACTACAATTACTTCTACTACATTGTCACCAGAAAAATATATTTATTATTTATTGTCAGAGAATTTAATAGCAGTTAAGAATGTGTTTGGTTGGGTGAAAAAAAATGAATAAAATAGAATGATATTTAAGTTTGATGTTCAGTTAGATATATAAGAAAAGAATAGTCATTCAAAATGAATAATCATTCACCCATTTTGAGAAAGGAATAATCATTCAATATGAATGATCATTCACCCATTTTGAGTGAATCATTATTCATTCCTCACGTGAGAGGAATAATCATTTCAAGTTCTTTTCTCTGTTTTTTCAATAATTACTCTTTAATATTATAATATAATTAAAAAATATTATATAATAGTTATATATTATAATATGTAATATAATATAATATACAATAAAAATATTATATTATAA
>NW_010357930.1:60662-62667 GCF_000414095.1 Morus notabilis
ATAATTTTATTATATTATTTATTATAGTAATTATATTGATATATAAAATATTAATGTTATATATAATATAAGAATAATTTTGTCAATGTTCAATTTCATAATATTTTTAAAATTACAATCGAACAAATTAATTAATTTTCTTTTCTATTTTATTACTACTATTAATATTATCATTCTCATTATTATTATTATTATTGCATTGCAAACGTGGGTTTATCACTTCGCTTATTTGAGTTTATAATTCGAGTTGATATGTGATTTTATGTGAGAATTTTTTACTGTAATAAAAAATTTAAATGTAACTGTTTCTGAAAACTTTTTACTATAATAAAATTTAAATTTTAAACTCAAATTGATGGAGTGAACGGAGCCGTAATTTGCCTTAATAAAGGACGATATTCAGAAGATCAAACAAATATAAAATGAGAATTAGAAGGAACCAAAAGAGTAGACAAACATATATAGATAGGCAGCCTCGGATTTTGACTGATCATAAATGTCCTTACCCGGGCCCTAGATTCGACTAGACATAAATTTGACAGCACCTAACTAAATTAACGCCATACTACAGAAGATTTTATTTAAGATGTGACATGCCATTACCATGTCTAATCTATAGGGTTCTTCAATAGCTTGTAATGATGAGTAGTAATAATCTAGTTTTTTTTTTCTTTTTTTTCTTTTTTTTAACTATCTCGATTATTTAAAAAAAATAAATTTAGCCATCTTAAAAAATGAGATGAATTCTAACCTCTTGTAAGAGTGGATTTCTCGACAGAGCAGTTATATTTATTCCGATAGAGATTTGGACAAGAATGGCAGAGTGTAAGGAAATTAAATGAGATAAAATGTGGAGCCAAGTGTTAACGGGGCCTTATTTATTGGTAAGGTGAGAAATCAAAGAATCCCTTTGTTCATTCTTGATTGTCAAACGTTACTGGTTAGTTATGTTTTTGAAGAATTCAGGATTCTGCATATCATAAATGATTAAGGAAATTCTTTAATTTTCTTTTTAAAACGTTGGCACATGTCACATTTTAAATGAATTACTCAACTGTTAAGGTCGGATTTTCAATTGATAATTTACTTGGAGTCATGTTCTGAGCTCACAAATTCGATCTCAGTGATGAGGTTGATATCAATATCGATCTCCTATCACAAAGTTCAAGGTTGAAATATTTTGGTCAATATCATTTAGATGGTCTCGTTCATTTCACCGATTTAAATTTTCAGTTTTAGATTTTTATAATTAAAAACTATTAGAAAATATCACACTTAATTTTTTCTATTACAGTTAAAAACTCTAAGAAAATATCACATCTAAGCTTAAATTGAAAACTCGAATCCGCAAAACGAACAATACCTTAAAACTCGATCTCGATCATACACTAATTTCGGAGTTTTTCTAGTGGTTCTGCACTCTCGAACTCTTTTTTGGAAAATTTCCCACACTTGTCGCGATAATATATGCAGTTAAACCTTATAATTAATACACTTGGAACCGTGAAATTTTATTAATCAATCGAGATATTACTTAATCGTGATTAATTAACACTATAATTGGTACCAAATCGGGACCGGTTAAAAATATTAATATTTTATCTAGTTTATTAATTTATCGAGGTTACATTGTAACGGTTGTTTGTGATATACAAAAAGTGTTTGTTACAGTAATATATAGGTTGGTAGCCCCAAGGCTTATAGATGGAATATCACTACATCATCTCCTACAAGTAAGAAAAATAATAAATAATAAATAATTAAATAATTAAATAATTAAATAAATAAATAATAAATAATTAAATTAAATTAAAAAAAGATAGATTACTGTTTCGTCATAATTCTGTTAGAAAAGCTGAGCTGAAAAACTTGTCTCCTACACCCTTTTGACGGGCTAGCTTACCCGTATTTTATGTGTGCTCGCGTGTGAGAGAGGAAGTGAATGAATGCAATTTAAGTGTGTGTGTGTGTGTATATATATATATATATATATATATATATATAT
>NW_010357931.1:0-430 GCF_000414095.1 Morus notabilis
GTGCAGTGAGGATGCAGTCGCATTGAAAAACTTTATTGAAAAGGATAGAGTTTATGACTTCCTTGCCGGATTAAACATGGAATTTGATCAAGGGTTCAAATTCTAGGTAAGGAGGAGTTACCTTCACTTAACGAGACTATTTCTATTGTCAATGCTGAAGAAAGCCGAAGAGGAGTTGTGCTCAATACTCCACCGGTTGAAGGGTCTGCAATGCTAGGGAAATTCAATGATGAAAAACAGAAGTCCAATTCGGAGAGAGCACAGTCCTTCAATGCTGGAAATTCAGAGGCTAGGAAATTGGAGCCACGGCCCTTAAACAAGGATAATCTTTGTGATAAGCTCTGGTTTGTCTGATCAAGAACTAAGAAAACTAATTGCAAAATTCGTAAGAATGAGAAAGAATCAACGAAGGATTTTATTGAAACAATCA
>NW_010357931.1:733-7108 GCF_000414095.1 Morus notabilis
CCTACCTCAAACTCCACGAAACGACGCTTCCGGTTTGCATGGTCTCGCATAGTCTGTTGGGCGCGTCCCAAATGGTCCTTCAGTTCCATCAATAATGCATCACGATCGCATAGCTGCCTCTCCAACTCTGAAGTGGCTGTAGAACCGGCCTCATAAGGCACCAATTGCAAAGGATCTCGCCCATAGAGAGCCTTGAATGGCGTCATGGCAGCGGAGACATGGAAACTCGTATTGTACTAATACTCCGCCCACGAAAGATGTGTAAACCACTGTCGTGGTTGGCCAGAGACAAAGCAACGTAAATAAGCCTCCAAGCATCGGTTTACGACCTCCGTCTGGCCATCTGTTTGCGGATGATACGCTATACTGCGACACAAGGTAGTGCCCTACAGCCTGAAAAGTTCCTTCCAAAAATGGCTCATAAAAACCTTGTCCCGATCGGAGATGATGCTCTGTGGAAACCCATGCAAGCGCACAATGTCACAGACAAAAACAGTGGCCACTGTAGTGGCAGAAAACGGGGGTTTTTAAGCCAATGAAATGGCCGTACTTACTGAGGCGATCAACGACAACCAAAATGGAATTATAACCCGCCGACCTTGGTAACCCCTCGATAAAGTCCATGGAGATATCATCCCAAACCCGGTTTGGTATAGGCAAAGGCTGCAACAATCCTGCCGGAGACAAAGTGGATGTCTTATGTTGCTGACAAACGGCACAAGCAGCCACAAAAGACTCAACATCCTTACGCATTCTTCTCCAGAAAAATTCCAAAGCTAGCCGTTTGTACGTCTTTAAGACCCCTGAATGGCCACCTATCTTACTACTATGAAACTCCCGCAACAAGATCGGAATTAGTGGAGATCTCGGAGGAACGACCAACCTTCCTTTGTAAAGTAGATGCCCGCGTTGAAGAGTAAATCCCGTCGACGATGCGTTCCAGCCAACAGCCCCTCTATGGTCTTGTTGAGCTCCGGATCCGCCTTAACCTGCCGCTGCAACTCCTCAATATCGAGCACCATTGGAGTAGTCATGACCATCAAAACTAGCCCCGCCTGTTGTCTCGAAAGGGCATCGGCCACCCTGTTTTCCGGCCCTGGTTTGTACTGTATCTCGAAATCAAAGCCAAGCAATTTGCACAGCCACCGTTGATGCTCCACACTCACCAAGCGCTGTTCCAACAAGAACTTAAAACTTTTTTGATCGGTGCGCACCAAAAAACGCCTTCCCAACAAATAAGGACGCCATTTCTGAATGGCTAGCACAATGGCCATTAGCTCCCGCTTATAGACCGATTTGGCGCGAGCACGCGCCGAGAGAACTTGGCTAAAATAAGTGATGGGCTGTTGCTGTTGCATCAAAACCGCTCCTACCCCAAACCCCGAGGGGTCAGCCAATCCAACATGACCTGTATCTTACTAGAATCCGCGGCTACTCCAGTCCGGGAAACCACATGACCCAAATACTCCAATTGTTCCTGCGCAAAAAGGCATTTTTTTTTCTGTTGACGTACAATTGGTTGGCCTGCAGAACCGACATAACCCTGTCTAAGTGCTCCATATGGTCCTCCCACGAGCAACTGTAAATCAAAATATCATCAAAGAAGACCAACACAAATCGGCGTAAGAACGGCTTAAGTACCTCATTCATCAAGGACTGAAAAGTCGCCGGTGCATTTGTCAGCCCGAATGGCATAACTAGGAATTCATAGTGTCCCTCCGGAGTCCGAAAAGCTGTTTTAGGTACATCCTCGTCACTCATGCGGATTTGGTGATATCCCGACTTCAAATCTAACTTGGTGAAAATGGTGGCACCACACAATTCATCTAACAACTCCTCTATCACCGAAATTGGAAATTTATCTGGAATCATGGCCTTGTATAACGCTCTATAATCGATACAAAATCTCCAACTTCCATCCTTCTTTTTGACGAGAAAAACCGGGCTGGAATAGGGACTCACACTTGGCTGAATAATTCCAGCCGCCAACATCTCCTTCACCAATCGTTCTATTTCATTTTTTTGAAAATGGGGATAACGGTATGGTCGGACACTAATCGGTCCGCTGCCATCCTCTAGGATTATCCGGTGGTCCCTCACTCTATGGGGGGCTAATCCGGAGGGCATGTTGAAGGCTGCCTCATACTTATGTAACAGTTCTTGTAGCTGTCCGCTGCCCTCCTCTTCCATTCCGTGACCTTGCTCCACCCCCAATTGTCTCATTTCCAAATAAATGCCCTGCCCCTCATGGCGAATTGGTGCGCATCATGGCCTTGAGGGAGATCAATGATCTCGTGAGGCTCGCGTCCCCTTTCAACATCACATTCTCCCCAAGCACTTCGAATCTCATAGTTTGAGATTTCCAATTCACATTCATACTCCCTAAAGTCTCCAACCATTGCATACCTAGAATTACATCTATCCCACCCAACTCCAGTGGCAAAAAATTCTCAATTATGGTTAAATCCTGCATGGTCAACACCACCTCCTTACACAATCCCTGCCCTTGTACCGACTCCCCCGTTCCCGTTTGAACGCCAAAACTAGTCGTAGGAGTTATGGGCAGTTTTAACTTCGAAACTAAGGCAAGAGAGATAAAATTGTGAGTAGCTCCGGAATCGATCAAAACAATTACCTCACATTGGCCGACCTCCCCCTTTATCTTCATGGTTTTTGGTGTAGTCAGCCCCACCACGGAGTTCAAGGACAACTCAATCACCTCGGTTCGCAGCAACTCCCCATACTCCTCCTTTGCCTCGTCCGACTCACTATCCTCGTTTTCTATTTCGTCCTCATCGCTAACCAACATAATCCGCAACTCCCTCTTTTTACAGCGATGCCCCACCGTGAACTTCTCATCACATCGAAAACATAGTCCCCTATTCCTCTTTTCCTGCCACTCCGAATCAGAAAGTTTCCGGAATGGAAACTCTTTTTTTGGTCTCTCAGCACTATTGCCGCTGCCTGGAAACTGGTTCACTGTAGTTCCCGTTGGCGGATTAGCTGTGAATCCCGTTGCTTGGGGAAGCCAACTCCGTGTTCCCCCATTCTCTCTTCGCAGCAACAGGTTCTTCTCTTCGATTCGCTGTACAACGTCCATGATTTCAGAAAGCCCCTCTGGCCGGAGTAGTCGCAGTTCAGCCCGAATATCCGACTTTAAACCATTCACAAAAATGCTTTCCAGGATTTCCTCCGGAATTTCCTATAAAGGAGCAGCCGAAACCTCGAAGTTCCGGTGATATTCAGCCACTGTCCCCATTTGCCTGAGCGCTAGGAATTGTTCACATAGATTTCCTTCCTGCGAAGAACGAAACCGCTGCAGGAGAGCCACTCTGAAATCAGTCCAAGTAATGAAAGGCCGACGCTGATTCTGCCACTGAAACCATGATAACGCGTCTCCCTCTAGTGCAATTCCAGCTGTCATTAATTTCTCCCTCTCTGTGAACCTATTGAGTGAAAAAAACTGATTCATTCTAAATAACCAGCCATCCGGATCCAGGCCACTGAACAATGGGTAATCCAGATGCTTTTGTCCCACTGGAGAGAAATCCTCACCTCCCCATGGCTCCCCATATTTTCCAAAAAATTCCATGGATTCCTCAACCTCGTTTTCTTCCCAATACCTTCTTCCCTCTCTTCCGGTGTGACCACCCACTCTGCCCCCCTCGACTCGTCCCTCTCCCCTCAACCTGGGACCCCCATTCAAGGTGCTAACTCCTCATTCCCCTTCTCCGTATCGTCCACCACGACCATCCCGAAGATCTTCAGACGATCCTCCCGCTCAAACTTCGCCGCGCCGCCAATCGCGGACGTTTCGCTCCCCGTCGGCCACCTCACCCGCCCTAGGTCGGCCATTCCGGCCATCACGACCAAAATCGGTGCGGTTTCCGTTCGCAACTCGTGCCCTAGCTCGCACGTTCTCCTCTCTTGCGTGATTTTCCCTGCCATCCATTTCCCGTCGTTTTCCCTTTTCCTTTTCCCCAAAAACCTAAATTCGACCATTTCATCCAGGTGGCAGCCGTCCTCGTCCACGCGTTCCACGACTTCTCGAATTAGCCCCGAGATTACTCCATTCTCGTCTTCCCGGACTCTCGCAATTCCCGATCGAGATCCCTCCGGCGGCAAATTCGCCGTCGCCGTTGCTGCCGCCGCCGCCGACAACAGACGCATCTGTTCCTCCAACAATCGGCGCAGGTCTGAAACGTTTTGGCTCATCACAGCCATATTCTGGTTAACCTCCACTCTACTTTGGCTTATTTCCGCCCTTACCTCGCCAATTTCCTTTTCCACCGACGTTTTAACTTGGTGAATCTCCCTCTCCATCGCCTCAAACCTCTCCTCTGTTTTTCTGGTAGCCATTATCGCCCAGAACAGAGCTCTGATACCAAATTGATAAGCTCTGATTTGTCTGATCAAGAACTAAGAAAACTAATTGCAAAATTCGTAAGAATGAGAAAGAATCAACGAAGGATTTTATTGAAACAATCACTATACACTGATCGGCAGAACTTCGAGGGTCTGCTTCCTCCCTTTGCTTGGAATTGTTCCAAGACTTGTTCACTTTCTGTTTAATTCCCGAATAACTGTTTTTCCCTCCTCTTTCCCCTTTTATACAATTTCCTCTACTAACCCCAAACTTCCCACGTAAGCTCCCTAAAACTAAAATTTCCAACTAAACCACTAATACCAAACTACCACAGCCACTAAAGACAGCTGTCCCTGCCTAGACTCTTTTATTCCTCCTAACATACACTTGCCTGAGTAAGGGCTTCTCACTTTGGTGTACCTATTGTAAGAAATCCCACCACACGAAGGAGCAATGTTGGAAGCTACATGGAAAACCACCAAGTTCTCAATGGAACAGGGGACCAAGAGGTGGAACACAGCAGGGTCAAGTGCATATGATTCAATCTCAAGAGGGCAAAGACATGGAAGTTGCGAATACAAGTGGAGGAGAGCACAATGAACTCAACAAGGAGGACATTGGGAGATTAAGGGCACTTCTTGATTCATTGGAGAAGTCAACAGGTACCTGTTCCCTAGAAAATTTGGGTAAGCCTCACTCCTCATAAGCTTTAAGTGCTTCGAATATAGGATTCTCAAACTCATGGGTTATTGACTCCGGAGCAACTGATCATATGACCAATTCCTCCCTTTTCTTTAGCACATATCAACCTTGCTTGAGCAATAAGAAAATTGCTATTGCTGATGGATCCTTGGCTACTGTTGCCGGTCAGAGGGATGTCATTCTAAGCCCATCATTGACATTAAAAAATGTCCTGCATGTCCCTAAATTATCTATAAATCTTGTGTCTATTCACCAACTTACCAAGGATTTAAGATGCAATGTTGTGTTCTCTTGTGACTTGTGTATTTTAGGACTAAGCTATGAGGAGGATGATTGGACTTGCTAAGGTGGAACATGGGCTTTACTATCTCCAATTACCGGGTAGTCTAGAGAACAACCCAAATCACTCGTATCTGTCAAGCACCTCTCAACCCAACAAAGAGCAAATTTGGCTACATCACCTTAGACTTGGTCATCCCTCCTTTAATACACTTAGTATAATGTTTCCCTCATTGTTCAAGGATGTTACTGCAAAAGAATTTGCTAAACACTAAAATTGACCGAAACTGCAAAGACCCATGGTGGGAGAGGCCGAACGGAGGCGGAAGGCGGTCAGAAGGGGGCTGGCTACCTCAGGAGATGGTGATGGGGACTGGGCTGAGATCGGTTATGGAGCGACGGCCACAGGATGCGGCGATTGAGGTTGGTTCTCGTGGTTATGGTGTGGGCAGGGTTGATTTTTGCATGTTTGGGTCTGGGCTGCGTGAGTACAACATTATTGGGCCTAATTATGGCTCAATAAGGGTTGGGCCTCAAAATACCGGTGAAATTGGGGCCAATTTCAATAAGATATGTACTGAATCTTCAAATTTCGGCCTAATTAGTGATGGGACTGCGTTTTCTGGTACAATTTTCGACCAGGATGGTAGTGTTTTCAACCATGAACCTCGAAATTTCTCTAAGTTCGGAGAGACTAAGGCCAACCAGAATATGGCTCAATAAGGGTTGGGCCTCAAAATACCGGTGAAATTGGGGCCAATTTCAATAAGATATGTACTGAATCTTCAAATTTCGGCCTAATTAGTGATGGGACTGCGTTTTCTGGTACAATTTTCGACCAGGATGGTAGTGTTTTCAACCATGAACCTCGAAATTTCTCTAAGTTCGGAGAGACTAAGGCCAACCAGAACGAGAATTGGAAAACGTCACCATATTGCTATGCTTCTTGTGCTCAGACAAAGATTTCAGATGCCATTTTCAGAAAAATTAGAGCTACGTCCATAAATATATGTGCAATTGTGGCTGGG
>NW_010357932.1:0-1228 GCF_000414095.1 Morus notabilis
ACCCAGGGGCCATACCGGGGCCGTATCAGGGCCGCCCCGGGGCCGTACCGGGGCCACTCTGGGGCCGCTACGGGGTCGCTACGGGGCCGTACCGAGGCCACCCCGTATCCGTAGTGGGGCCACCCTGGGGTCGTACCGGGGCCGCCCCGGGGCCGAACCAGAGTCAATCCGGAAGAAAGACAATCAACCTTAAACGTCCATCAAGCCAATTGCATGGCCAACTTGCCTATTCCAAGAGGATTAGACGCAATTTCCAACAAGGGACCATGTCAAATTGCAGATAAAGAGTTGATTTTATCATAAATTCCATCATAGGCGTTTTTAAAGAAGGAATTAGATTCAAATTCGGATTTCTTCCCTAGGATATGTTTTTAGGCATTTTTTAGGAAGGAGTTGGAGTCAAATTCGGATTCCTTCCCTAGGATAAGCTTTAGGCTTGCGTTTATCTTGTTTTTAGGTTTATCTTATTTTAGGCTTCTATCTCATTAAAGATAGAATAGGACTTTTCAATTTTTAAACATTTTCAGCTTGTTTTCGGCTATTTAAGATTGAAAAATGAAATTAATGAAAGTTTTGATGTTTATTCACTTTGTGAGATATTCTTCTTAGTTCTTGAAGAACTATTCTGAACTTATCAAGGTTTTCCTTGTGGCGTTCACCCTTGACTTATCAAACGGAATTCCATACTCGTTTGTGGCGTCTTCACCATACCAAGGTTCTTGCTTCGCTAAGCAACGGGTCGCGGTTTCCATCAATTCTTGAAGATCTTGGATCGTATCCCATATTTGGCTACGGGTTTTGTCACTTCGTTGGCGGGGTTCGCATCAGTTGGTATCAGAGCTTAGGATCGTCAGGTTTTGCTATCAATTTTCTTGTTTAATTGCGTTTTTTCTTTTCTTAGAAAAAAAAAATCGCCCAATTAGGGTTAGGGTTTTGAATTCACAAAAAAAAAAAAAAAATTGCGATTGTGGCTAAGTCATTGTTTTGAGTTTGAGTCCAAACCCTATTGCTGAATTTGAACTCAACTAGGGTTTACAAAGTCAAAAAAAAAAATTCAGGAAAAGAAGCAACCTCACGAAAACTGCTATAACTTTTGATCCAGAGATCGTTACGGGACGTATAATATATCAAATCGAAGATCTTTTCGGGCCCTACAATCTTGCCCGGTGACCCTTTTTGGGGGCCAAAAAAAGCTTGTTTTCCATAGTTTCAGAGCCTTTAAAGTTTG
>NW_010357933.1:0-497 GCF_000414095.1 Morus notabilis
ATCACTGTCCATTAGAGAATCAATGATACTCAAGGATAAAGAAGTAATTTAAGAGGTTAACAGATTTTACCTTGCTCTAATTATGAATTATTTATGGAGGATTGATCTATATGCAATGACTATATCAAATGGACACTTTATAGTTTAGAAGTAATTTATATCTATAATTTCGAGAGTGCAATTCCAAGTTTATAGTGGAGTAACTATTGGAATTAATAGAATTAATTAATTAATTAAAGTGTTTAATTGATGATTAATTTTATTGGAGCTCGGGATTATAGGTCCATTAGTCCCCGCGTCGTCCTAGTAATTCTACCAGACACAGAGGGCAAAATGGGTATTTTAGAATTATGAAATTCTAAGATTAAATACTCGAAAATAATTAATTGAGAATTAATTATTATTTAAATAATGTGATTATTTAAATTTGAGTTTGACCACATCTAGATTATCCATTTAAACTTATTTGATAAGTTGTTCAATTTATAATTCAAATT
>NW_010357933.1:3621-4041 GCF_000414095.1 Morus notabilis
GTAAAAGACAAAAGGAAAGTCGTTTCCACCAAAATAAAGAAAAAGAATCAAGCAAATATGATTTGCTAGTTCTGAAAACATGTTTAGTAAAAAGGGTGATTCCTTATTTCTGAATAGTAGATTCAGGAGTTGCTACTCATATTTGTTATCTTTATTAAGTCTTAATTCTTACAAATAAATTGTTTCCCGAAATAAAGAAAGGAACTCAAGCAAATATGATTTGCTAGTTCTAAAAACATGTTTTAGTAAAAGGGTGATTCCTTATCCTGAATAGTTGATTCAGGAATAACTAATCATGTTTGTTTTCTTTATTAAGTTTAGCCCTTAAATGGGAAATTGTTTCCACCTAAACAAAGAAAAAGAATCAAAGTAAATAAGATTTACTAATTCTAGAAACATCTTTAGTAGAGGGTGATTCCT
>NW_010357933.1:4194-4651 GCF_000414095.1 Morus notabilis
AGTGGGAGAAGTTAGACTTCAATTTTGGAAATACCTTGTTTTGTGAACAATTTATTTCCCTCCAAGTATAAAGAGAAATTTGATTTCTAATTCCCAATTATTTGAACAATTGCCTTTAATAATAATCTAGTCCACATTTTTCAGAATTGTTCCGATATATGTTCTAGATAATTAGAAAATGGTTTATACCGTTTAAACCGATGCCTGGCTCACTGCGAAATGTTGAAATGTTCAAAAGTTGCCGAAACTAAGAATAAGAAGCAAAGGATCTCTCACGATAAATAACACATATCTGTGGCATCTTAGACTTGGTCATATTAGCCTAAACAAGATTTAAAGACTGGTAAAGGATGGTCCTTTACACGAACTAAAAGTTAGTAAGCTTCCAGCCTATGAATCTTGTCTGGGAGGCAAAATGACCACGGGGCCTTCCATGTCGAAAGGAGAAAGAGCCACA
>NW_010357933.1:5055-6444 GCF_000414095.1 Morus notabilis
TGTGTATATTCTGAATCTAATACCATCTAAGTCTATACCAAAGACACCCCTAGAGTTGTGGAATGGTCAAAAGCTAGTTTTGAAGCATATTCACATATTGGGGTGTCTGGCTCATGTGATGAAACAATAGACTGGGAAGTTGGAACCAAGATCATAAATATGCATGTTTGTTGGATATGGAATGGGGACAAGAGAATGATTATTTTATATAGTCATAAGAATCAAAAGTATTTGTATCGACAAATGCCACGTTTCTGGAGCATGACTATATGATAGTTATTAAGCCCAGAAACAAAGCAGTTCTGGAAAAGTTACTTTCCAATAAGATTGGACCACAACCGACAAGAGTTGTTGGAATGCTAAGAATGACCACGATTCCTAATCAAACTCCTGTGGCACCTCGTCGTAGTGGGAGGGTAAGCAAGTTACCTGACCGGTATACTGAGGAAGCACATGTCGTCACTGCTGATGACGGTAAGGAGGATCCGTTGACCTTTAAGGCTACGATGGATGATTTTGGTAAGGAAAAGTGGCAAGCATCTATGAAACTCGAGATAGAGTCCATGTACTCTAACTCAGTCTGGCAACTTGTAGATCTACCTGAAGGGGTAAAACCTATTGGATGCAAGTGGAGCTTCAAGAGAAAAAGTTGAGCGGATGGAAAAGTGGAGACTTATAAAGCAAGGCTAGTGGTTAAGGGTTACACCTAGAAAGAGGGAGTTGACTATGAGGAAACTCTCTCACCGGTAGCCATGCTTAAGTTCATCTGGATACTCTTCGCCATAGCAACATATTTTGAATAAGAGATATGGCAGATGGATGTCAAGACAGCTTTTCTGAATAGCAATCTTGAGGAAACCATCTATATCGGTCAGCTAGAGGGTTACATAGAGAAAGGCCTAGAGCAGAAAGACTGCAAGCTGTAGAGATCCATTTATGGATTGAAGTAAGCTTCTAGATCATGGAACATCCGGTTTGATAAGGCGATTAAGTCTTATAGATTTGATAAAAATCAAGATGTTTGAAATAAAAGAAAAGAAGATGTTCTTGTTCTTTATAAGCCCGAATATCTGATATTCAATGGGAGTAGTCAGTCGTTGTCAGTTAAACTCAAGATTCGATCATTGGGTAGCCGTGTAGTGCATCCTTAAGTGTATGAGGAGAAAGAGAAACTATAAGATAGTTTAGTTAGTGAAAGAGTTATCTTTCACGGGATACATAGATTTTGACTATAAGTCATGACAAGAAAGGTTGTTGGCAAAGTGTGATTGCTAATTCTATCATTAAGAGTTAATGTGTAGCCGCTTGTGAAGCAGCAAAAGAAAGCAACCTGACTCTAGAAATTCTTAACTGATCTGGAAGTTGTTCCAGACATAGATCAGTCATAGA
>NW_010357933.1:7729-11130 GCF_000414095.1 Morus notabilis
TTATTTGATAAGTTGTTCAATTTAGAATTCAAATTAATTTAAGTTTGACTTAAATTGGAATTTGAATTTGAGTCAAAATTGGACTACAGGATAAAGGATGATTTTCTCTTCCTTCCCTATCTACAAATTGGCGCCACACAGGGATGAAAATCCCCTAAGGTGGCCGGCCATAATGGATAAGGATAAGAGGAGATTTTGTTTCAAATTCAAATAGGAGATAATTAACAAGCTTTATCTTAGAGCCGCTGGTCTCACAGAAATAATTCTTAAGATGGCTCAAACCAAAGGCACCCTTATGCATGAAGTGGCTAAGCTAAGAAATGTTCTCTCGAGAGAGAATGCTTATTCCGCAAAGACAACTAAAGACACACAACAAGAGGCCTTGGCTACCGAAGAACCGAAGATCAAAATACCGGCAAAAGCAAGAAGATATTTTCTCACCTATATTGATTACACTTGGGGGCTTCACCAAATCATGAGGTAGGCTCTCTGATACATGGAGTATCGTTGGAAGAAGATCTTATGGATTTCTTAAGAGTCGATCATGTACGTAAAATCATTCAAATGAAGCAGATGTTGAACAGAAACCATCTGCAGATGGAAGTAAATACATCCCCTGCTAGAAACAAGCGCAGAATAACAAGAACGGTGGGCAAGAGGAAAGGGTACTCTAATTGATGTCCAGTAATCATCAAGTATTAACCGCCACTGGGTGCAGACTATCTATGACCAGAAGCAATGATCAGACAAAACCAATCATGGAGCACGAGCTATCTCTGAAAAATGTCATCTTTGGACAAAAACCAGTTACAAACACAAGACACCTCCTAATGCAAGCTATCCATAGGCAGAAACCACCTCCAGACGCGGACGGGAACCACCTCCAGACACGAATTATTTCTGAATGTAAGTTCTCTCTAATCAAAAACCACCTACGGACGTGGACAGAAACCACCTCCGGGAGTGGATGGGAATGACCTCTGGTCGCAACGTTCCTCTAAATGCAAGCTATTTCCTTATAAAAGCAATCATCAGACACAAGTCATCTCCGGACAGAAGCAATCATCGGTAGAAATCATCTTCAACCGGAAGCAATCACCAAAGGCAGTAATGACCGGACACAATCCCAAGCTACAAGTCTCTACAAAAACAAATTAAGAGATCCCAAAAGAAGTGAAATACAAAAGAGGCTCTCATCGGACAAGAATCGCCACCTTCGCGGATTGAGTAATAGCTATTGTGGTATCAAACGACTCCCAGAAGTACCATCACGAGGTGAGGGCAGCAAATCGATGCTTTTCTCTATAGAGATCTTGCCAAGTGAAAATTAGTCCTCCAGTGGAATGCCCTCATAGTTTTTCAGGTCAGTTTTAGATGGACTGGGGGCTGCACCAGACGCAGCCAGCGGGCTTCCCTCTCTTTGTTGTGATCCGCCTACATAAAAGGAAGTCAGGAAAGGAAAAACAAGATCATTGCCTCATGTGGTTTGCCAATTCCTTTTCATGACATGAACGTCCAAAGTGACATTGTCAAAGATCATGTCACCTCTTAGATATGGCACTTTGAGTTCAAACTGAGAGAGAAGAAACTCGACAACCATTTGCTTCGGCATCTCAAGACATGACTCTACACTACGACAAAGTGTCCTCAACATTTTCATCATGGAGGAATGGTGAAGTCGAATGCAAACCTAATCCAAGGTAGACCTAGTCTAAATCAAATAGCAAATAACATACCAGAATAATGTTCAAAGAGTGAAACAAAGCAATGAAATTTCCTTTGATGGTAGAAGATGACGAATCCTCATTAGAGGCACTGCCACTAGAGGGAAATGACCTTTCACTTGGTCTTTCTATGTCAAAGCTCTTTTCTTCAACTCTCATGCGTCAAAATAAGCTGTTGCACTATAAGCAATAACTACGACAGACGCAGTGGATACGCCTGACGTAGGACTTGAGGAGCTAAGAGAATATGTTATCATCTCCATAATTATACTAAAGGTTTTTGGATGGATATCTTGCTAATGTGCAAAGAATATATAGGCTAACCAACAAATTGATGAGGGTCATAAAGAAGTATGTGGTGTTGACATTATCATAAAGTCTCTACCAGATATTGCAATGAAGGCTTGTTCAAACTGTCAACTGACGGATCTGCCCGACGAGGCTTTCTCTGTCCACTTGACATAGCTTTCACCACCTATCTCACGACAGACGCAGGATTAAAGGTTTTTATCTGGAGTACCTTCAAAATATGGTTCTCTAAATGAATTTGAAAAAAGATTATAAGCTAAGGAGATTGGCTCAGAGATACTTCACCAAAGAAAACATGTTGTCCTAAAAAAAAGGGGGCGGGGGGGGGGGGCTTTAATGGAGAACCTCAATGGCGTCTTCATAATGCCAAATTTCAGAAGGTCTTGCAAGAAGTCTATATATGGGAATGTAGGGAACATCAACCTACATTGGGAGCAGTCACATTTTCTTATTCTATGAAATTCTTCAACATGAACCACATGTCACTTCAAGACTTGAAGATACTATGAGCATTACAAACTTCAGGGCTTTGCTTGATTAATCTTCTACATCATGCCTCGGGAAGGTACACATGGATCCTCGTTGCATAAGGAAATCGACGGGAACTCCCTTTCAAAGTCTAAGCAATATGATGCATGAGCATACTGGGAGCTAGAGTTTACATCTTCTTGATGCGCTTTAGGAATGTTCTACCTCATCACGATCCACATAACCAGATTTTTGTCTTACTCCCTCATCTACGGTGGGAAAATAGCTTTTTTTGTGGAGTTAGAAGAACCTACCATTAGTGTCACCATGGTCAATTACTTCAAATGGAAATGAAATCTCGGGAGAACATAAGAGTACTCGATTCAAGGCCGATTTCATGACAAAAGACCAGCGCCCAACGCGGAAAATCCTGATGCAGTACACCCTAGCAATCCTGACGTGGGGTTTCCTACTCAATAACAGTGTAATGTAACTCAATCTAATGAAGCAAGCACTAACCACAGACAAGGCAATGTATAGGGGTTGAAAGATGTCTTTTAAGTTGAGAAGCAATGAAGAAAGAAAGCTTGCACAAAGCTTCTGAAAGAGCTACCAAAGACATCTAAGATACTAGTTAATAAAGAAATCATAGAGACAGACAAAGTAGATGACTTAGTCAGCCTCCGGACGCAGATAGAAATTGCCACCAGACACAAACAGAAACCGCCACCAGATGCAGCGAATATGGCCGACGTAGGAAGTGATCTCTTTTCTGTGGCAGTTTATCTGCAAAACACATGAAATAAATCACGAAAGTTAAAATGCAACAAAGAAAAGAGAATGGGAGCTAACGTCAAAATCTAAGGTAAAAAGAACAAATAATAATAGTAATAATTGTGA
>NW_010357934.1:0-3433 GCF_000414095.1 Morus notabilis
TGAAATATCTTAAGAAATGATACAATGCATGGTAGCCTCAGAGATCGGGGTATGGGAATCGTATCCTTGGGGGCAGGTCCCGAAATCCGTACGGATCCACTTCTTGCTCAGTGGAATTATGGCTCTGCACTTTTCACTAGACAGACATTTTACCACTTATTGCTCAGTGGTATGATGAGCTACACACTTTATTATACATATATTTTCTACTATGTGAGTATTTCCTTTTCTAAAAAGGATGATCGGTTCCGGGTGTATGTCTTCGGACCGTGAGTACTTTTATTTACTATGTTTTATAAAAATTATATCCTATTGGGCATTTTGCTCACTTTTCTTGTTTTTAAATGTATGAAACCCCTCCAGGCGACACGAGGAGTAGTGCGGAATAGGTAGCTACTACTGGTGACGTGGACTCGTCTTCGGGGAGCAAAGAGTTGTATTTCTTTTTATCATTTATCTCAAAGCATGTATAAAAGATTATGGATTGTAAACTTAAATATTGCTAGACTGTGGTTGATGTCATATTTACTTTTGTTTAAACTCATGTATGCTAAACCTGTGGGAGTTCCAGACATGATACCAGGGCGTGATTTTGAACTGGTTCGGTTGGAAATTCCACCACCCTTGAAATTAAATTTCTCTTAAATACAGGGGCTTGTTTGAAAATACCTGATTGTTTTGGATTTGGAAAAAGTTAAATTTTGCACAGTTATGTGCTAATCACTAACTAAAACAGGTTTAAGTTTCTAAATAAGCATCCACGTCAATTGTTTTGGATTTGGGGCGTGACAGTATGTTATCAAATTGACTGTTCAAGACACAAGAATTGCACGTGATATGATTTAAAAAATGACGATCTTCGTCTTTCATGTGCAAATCTCAGGTCGTAAACCATCAATTTGATAACACTTGTTAACTATTGGATCTCATATGCAACTAATTCTAACGTTAAGGGTGCAATTTATAAAAATAAAAAATTTTAGAGTGCGTTTTGCAAAAACTAAATAACTTGAGATGCATCATTGTAATTTTCGCTAAAATTGATCGGCCTCCTTCCGAGTCCGCCTAAACTTTACGCGCTCTCTCTCTCTTCTTCTCTTCACTTCTCGCTCTCTCTCTCTCTCCCCCTCGCCTACGGATCCGTCCCATTCCAAACAGAGCCGAGAACATCGCAATTTCCATCATCCACCGCCGAAGGTACTTTTTCTCCTCTCTTTCTTCCTTCTCCCCTCTCTTCCCTCTCTCTCCTCTCTGTCTTCCGTTTCTCCTCTCTCTGACTTATCTTTTGTTTGCTTAGGGTTTCTTGTTCTTCTTGCTCGTTCTCTTTTGGTCTCTGTCCGCCGCCTTCCTTTTCCTGTTTTTATCTTCTTCAACTTCTACGATAACGATCGCCAAAACGCTCATATGCTGTCTTTGATTTTGATTTTCTCAGGTTTCGTTCTTGTGCGACTTCAAGAACTTGGCGAGGCTCGATCTCAGGCTCAACAAGCTCACTTCTCTAGAGGTGCTTCTTATTTTCATTTTTTTTTTTTTTTTTTTGTGTTTGTTCAATTTGGGAGGGAAAGCGTTTTCTAAGGAATCGAATTTCAGTTTTGCATTCTAGTGAAGTTTTCCAGTTTATAACATGAAGAAGTTTGGCAGTTTTGCATTTTCAGTTACTTCTTTGCGAGGAAAACCTCCATTGGCTATGAATTTCTAATTGTACTTTTGGTATTTGCGGCAATGAACAGTTGTTTTTATGAATTACCGTTTATTTATCGAAGTTTCAAAGTTAAATTTGGAAATCAGCTTCCCATGTGGTTTTCCCTTTTTAGCTTTCTCGGTTTTCTTCTTTTCAGTTGATTCGAGTGTTTTAGATAACACTTGAAAGAAAGAGAGAGATAGGTGAAGTTTTAGATAACTGTGTGAAAAATCATTCAATGAAAGGGAATTTTGATCTTGTTTACTGGTTGTTTGCATAAAAGAGAGGAAATGATTCAACGAGGAAATGCTTATTCATTGATGTGTTATTATGTTCATGACTGGGAAATAGCTCTGTTAACTACTGGATATTGGTGAATTCAATCTAATTTCTTACCGTTTATCTGGTATTAAGTTTGTAATGTGCATATTGTTTCTCCCCTCTCTTTAAGTTAGTTGTTTACTGCTTAGTTTTTTGGATTGAATAATCTTTTGTTTGTAATTTTGTTTTTGCATGTTGTTGTTTTGGTGAAATTTTTTTTTTTTCGGAATCCCTCTCCCTCCCTCCCCCGTCTTCGTTATTTTTAGTTCAATTCGCACTTTGTGTATAATTGGTAATGAATTATAATTGCTTCTTTGTACTCAATTGGTAATGAATTATAATTGTTTCAATTTTGTTTTTGCATGTTGTTGTTTTGGAGCAAAGGAAGCAAGCTGGCATTTCTTGTTACTTATCTAGTTGTCCAGGTACGATTCTATATCACCTTTTTCGTTTATGGTTTTTTCTTTTCTAGGTGTCCAAGTACAAAATTTAGAAGTCCCTTCCCTTCTTTGAACACAACGATAAAAAAAACTTGAGATTCCTATTTTGTTTTTGCTGTAGTTATGGTGTTTTAGGATAGTTGAAACAATTTCGTTTTGTATTTTTAAAAAAAATTTATATGATCATATCAGGAACATAATGATCCTTACGATTCTAAAGTTTCAACTTTGTTTTGTTTTGATTTGCTGCCTATAACCAAAAGAGTTGTAAAGAGATACCGAAACAACATTAGTTTTCTGTTCACCATTAGTTTTCAGCTTTCTTTCTAATAGGGACAATATGAGAAGCATTTCTCTGAGAATATAAAATAAATCAAATACAATTTTTCCTATGAAAATTATCCAAGTAAATACTAGACTTACACAAAACAACACGTTTCAAACATAGTTATTAAATATCAGGAGAATTGACGTCCATTGGCATTTAAACTTTAATAGCCTACACTGATAATAGAGCTGTAATAAGCAAGTTTTTCTAATATATTGACATATAAGAACTTTTTGCTCTAGAATATTATGAAATACTCATAGGACTATATAAGTAAGTCAACTGATTTATTGATAATTCATTTTTTGCTCTAGTACAAATTGCCGACTACTCAGGGTCACAAGGCTTCCAAGTGCTGAGTTTGATTTTAAAGATTTTTCTTTTCATTTTTATTCTTTCCTTTTTTTGAAGTTGTTGCTTAAACTTATTATTTGTGTGTTAAATTTTGAGGTACAAAAGTGTAATAGGTGATTTGCTGTAAAGATTGAAACTTAATTGGTGAAACAAGTTTAATTAATAGGTGTACCATTTCCTCTGTTTCAGTGTGATTAGACATTATAAATTATAAAATGTATAGCTAATTATTTTAATGATTATTGCTTTTTCAAAGAAATTTTAATTTTAATACTATTTTGATGATTGCTCAAGGTCTTAGGTTTATGT
>NW_010357935.1:0-23588 GCF_000414095.1 Morus notabilis
AACTTGAATAAAGTTGTAACTCGAGTTCAAACTTTTTCTGAGTTTCATTCCAAAAGAACAACCCTAAGTCATTGGAAATTCTCTTGTAATTACGTTTTAATTAGCTATTTATTGTAATTTTATAGCTAAATGTTTCTGTTGGCATTCCCTAAAGACTCTATAAATAAAGTTTGTTAAGTGTGTTAAGTTGTTGATTTTTAATCTAAGTTTAGATACTCACTTTTTTCTTACTTTTATTCTCATATTTTCTCTTATATTGATTTTTGAAATCTCTTATATTGACTTTTCCATCCTGAATCTCTTATATTGAAATCTCTTTTCCATCCTGCATTCAAACCTCTTATATTGATTTTTTCTACAAATGAGTTATGTATTTTTGAAATCGTTAAATAATTAACATTTTATTAACGGAAGTAGTAAAATTGCAATTTTTAATTATTGGTGTTTGGATTGCTGTCGTTTTAGAGGTGTAATGCCATTTATGGCATTACCTTTCGTATCTCGTATGTTAGTAAGCCCAACGGCCTGAATGGGAACCCGGCCTATTACTTTCAGTGGACTGAGCTAAGCCGGTTTTAAAAAGTCAGTCTGGCCTGATCATAAAATCTGACGGGGTTAGAATTAGGTCGGGCCAGAAATTTACAAAGTATTTTTAAGAAAAATTTTAAAAAAGTGTTTTTTTTTAGAGAAAACACTGTAGTGAGCCATGAATTATGATTCGAACTATATCACGAATCCTCGTACTAAACACTACAAGATTTCAAGCATAAAACCTAGACTCAGCAACATATAAGTGGGTCGGATTGGAACTGGATTAATAGTGTCGGGCCTCAGGTGGGCCGTTTAACCCGTCCTAGCCTTGCAAACCCCATTGAGAATATTTTCTAGCTTCGCCGCATCCTGCCAACACTGGTGATACAGTGGAACTTACATCTGGTAAAATCTTCTTCAGAGTCAAAATGGACCAAAGAAGCTTGGTTTTCAGCTTGTATGATCAAATTAGGGGTGTAAGTAGGCCGAGTTGGCTCGGGTTGGGCCTAAAATTTGGGTCGAGCCGCCACATTCGGGATGAGGGGAATTTGGGCCGTAACATCCTCCATAAGACACAAACCCGTAACCCCTCGGGTTACCTCAGGTAGGCTCAGTTTTGCGGGTTGTGCGGGTTGGGCTTGGACGTTGGGCCTATCTACCTTGTGCACCGGAGTAAATTGTAGGGCTCTCTATTATTGTGGGCCTTGTGGCTGAGTAAAAATATTATTGTTTTAAGTAAAATAAGGTATTTTATTTCTAATCAGAGAGAGCGAGAAGTAACAGTTAAGTTTTGATTGAACAAGAAGAAAATGCCTACTTTTGACTCATGGAATTGCTTAAGAGAGCTGATCATATATTAAGTTCCTCATCATTTTGAGGGCCAAAGCTTGAAGCTCACCCAATCAAACAAGTGCTTTAACTCTACTAATTCCCAATCAAGTATCAACTATCAACGGGAAAAATCTGAGAAGTGTCAACACATTCAAAAGCACTAACATAACATCCATTGTCTTCAATGAAGATTTCAAATAATCTGAGAAGAAGAAACGGTAGATGAGAATAAACGGCAAAACGCGTTTACTTCGCGATGTTCCTAACAGTTGATAAGAAGAAACGAAGAGGGGCGGGGAGTCGGCGACTATGAGAATAAGAAAAGGAACGGAGATTGAAGAACGGTGAGAAACTGAGAAGAAGAAGAGGAACGGAGACTAAGGAACGGCGAGTGTAAGGAACAGCGAGAGATTGAGAAGTGAGATGAGAAATTGAGAAGGAGGCGAGGGAGGCGAGACTGAGGGTAGCGTAGGTAGGCGGCAAAAGGAACTGAGAAGAGAAGAGAACTGAGAGTGAGAGAGAAGTGAAGTAATTAGGGTTAAATACTTAAGATTACACTAGGTGGAATGAGTATTCACAGCCGGGTCAGGGCATAGCAGGTTAAAGAATGCCTGTCCCGTGGCCCAACCCGCACATTGCGGGTTGGGCCTATTTGAATCTGAATTTTTTTTAATAAAAAAAATAACCCTATATTTTTCGGGTATGGTCGGGTCGGGTATAGCGGGTTAGTCGGGTTCGGGCCCAATTCTTACACCCGTAGATCTAAAAAGGTAACTTGAGAAATGTTGGCTTTGTTTGGAGTTGTTTTTGTTTCTGTTTTTCACATTTTTTGAGAACAAAAAAATGAAAATGGGAGAGAAACAACGTTTGGCAGAATTAAAGACAAAAAAAGAAATGAAAATGATTTTTTAGTTTTATGTAAATTGAGTGATAAATGAAAAATGACTTTTAATCATTTTTCATTTTTTGTTTCTGTTTGTTCCTCTCTCGAGTAGAGAGAAAGAGAGAGAGACATTAACAAATTTTTTTATATTAAAAATAATCTCTTAATAAAATTATTAAATATATTTTAAAAAATAATTTATATTTAAAATTAAAAATACTTTTAATTTCATTTTCATAAAAAAAATAAAATTATTTTAAAACGAGTTCGAAACTCACATTATTTTTTCATTCACTTGCTAACCATTCAAAGTAGACCATCGACAGGACAGCGACTATTCAAATGGTGTTTTAAGAAGAGGAAAGTTCTGTGTCTTTGCTTCTCTTTCCCTTTTTTTACAAGAAATCATTTTACTGATTTTATTGCATTTTTTTCCCAAAATTATATTCTGATGCCTCTAATTATAGTACCCGGAAATACTCATTTCCGAGTATTTGTTTCTGTAAGTTATCATACTTGGACTGAGATGTTCAATTATTATGAAGTTTGGTTTCCAACAACTTACGGGCTTTTTCTTTTTTTTTTTTTTTTTTTTTTTTTTTTTTTTTTTTTCTGTTTTTCTTTGTCAACTTGACTTATATTTTTTTAATAATTTTTCTCTTGTGTTTCTGTACATAACTTCTAGATTATTTTAATGATGAAAATTCCATGGTTCAATTCAAATGACTTTCTATAGGTCATCACAGTTTGGTGATTTGGTCTTTTTCAAACAATCAAAAGATTGGCCACTCTGTTTGCATTTCTGAATTGACTCCAAGGTCTACTCCACTTGTTATATTTTACATTTCTTAACGTTTCATTGCTTATTGGCTTGTGATTTTAGCTTCAAATTTTGCTTCACCGAACCCCATTTTTGGCTTTCTAAACTCTTCTCAGTTCAGCAAATTATCAAAATTTTTATGTTAGCCGCTTTTTCTCAGCGATGCTTTGAATCATCAAAGTAAGTACCGCCTTACCAAGTTTCTTAAAAGTTTCAATTCTGTTTTTTTTTTTTTTTTTTTCTTTTCATTTAAGTGTCTCTGAAATCAGAATTGCATTTGTATTTATTCTCCTTCATATATTCAAAACTGCAATACGGGTTTATATATTCAAGAAATTTGATTCAACTTTTTTTTTTTCACCTCATTTTCTTTTCCTATTTATTTATAGTACCCTTATGTTTTAAACTGTATTTTAAGTTTATGCCTTCCCAATGGGAAAATCTGAGAACTAAATAATTAATGATCTTTATAATACAGTTTCGGCATTTGAGATAGATATGTGGATATAAAGTAGAAGGTTCTGTTGATCAGATGGTTTTATTAGCTTAATTGTTTGTTTGGTCCTTCTTTTTGTACTTTTTTAGTCATAGTTAGCCTAATGACTTGGAGGATAGGTGATTTAGGACCAAGATAGAAAGATAGAAACAAGATAGAGAAGTAGAACCCAAGGAGCGAAAATCGAGGATTCTAGAGAGAAGAAGAATTCTGTTGGAGGAAAAACAGAAATCTCAATATCCATTCATCAATCATTTTCTAAATTTAAATTACAATGTACTAAATTTATAGGCAAACCAAATAACAAAATGAGAAACTAAACCAAAATAACATAAGGAAAGTTGATGGTGGAAAACTACCCTAAAAACATAAATCTCTAATCAAATGAAAACCACATATTAACGCAAACTAATATCATAATCTCCTTCGAGATTTCCAACATCTTAAGAATCCTTAACTTATTTCATGCGTTAGGCTTTAATTAATCATGAAGAAAAGGTTCTCCCATTTTCGGCATCTGAGAGGTATTGACCAAGTTTATCATTGAATGGCATTTGCTTAAATTCTAATGTAACTAGAGAATTCATCTCCAGAAATTTTCTTTTACATAATTTTAATATGTTTGAAGTAACTGAAGAACTTTCTGCTAAATAGGATGTTGCCAAAGTTCTATAATCTTGTAGTGATCAATAGGAAAATTCGAATCACACTTGGTACAAAGTATTTACAGATTGGTTTCATTTTCATTGCTGAAACTGAAATGAAATTCCTTCTTGAATAGGAACATATGGAATACCTGGCAAAATTGTTTGAAGTTGGAGAATACATAGGCAATTACCGGAATCTGAATGAGAAGATGCAAAAGCTGAAAAGAAAATTGGAAGATCTGACCTGCAGAGAAGATGATGTAATTAGTGAATTGGAATATGCAGAGTCACTGTCTTTAAAGAGACGAAAAAGGGAAGTGGAAAACTGGCTGGAACGCGTGAAGAGGAGAAAAGATGAAGTCCAGATAATGGAACAAGCTGTGAAGCGAGAGAGGCGATTGTCCACGCGTGTGCGGTTGGGGAAATGTGTGGAAGAACTGACCGGAGAAGTGACAGAACTTCTAGAACAAGGTCGATTCTGTAAAGGGCTTATACTTGATGCAAATGAGACAAGAGGAAATGCTTTGTTGACAACAACTTTGATCGGTCGGGTGTTTCATGAGAATATGGATAAGATTTGTACATGGTTGATGAAGGAGGAGGTCTCGAGCCTTGGAATTTATGGAATGGGAGGGGTGGGGAAAACAACCCTTGTGACACATATCCATAACCAGCTTTTGAAGGAGTCGTGTACTTTCGGCAATGTTTATTGGGTCACTGTGTCGAAAGACTTTAGCATTCGCAAATTGCAGAATGACATAGCCAAAGTAGTGCCTCTTGATATTTCAAATGAGGATGACGAGAAGAAAAGGGCATCGAGATTGGCACAAGCTTTGATGAGAAGAAAGAAGCTTGTCCTAATTTTAGATGACGTGTGGAACCATTTTCTTCCAGAAAAGGTCGGAATTCCTGTTAAAGCAAGTGGCTGCAAATTGATTTTGACATCAAGGTCTTTGGATGTGTGTAGAAAGTTGGGTTGCCATGTGAACATCAAAGTGGAGCCTCTTTTTGGGGAAGAAGGTTGGAAGTTGTTCATGGAGAAGCTTGAGCGCCGAGTTCCTTTTCCTCATGAACTTGAAGGAGTTGCAAGATCTGTGGCAAGAGAATGCGCAGGTTTGCCGCTTGGAATTATTACAATGGCTGGAAGCATGAGGGAAGTTGATGACGTATGCGAGTGGAGGAATGCTTTGGAGAAGCTGAAACAATCGAAACGTGAAGAAGATGACATGGAAACTGATGTGTATCAAGTATTGAGAGTGAGCTACAGAAGCTTGCATGATTCCATTGTACAGAAGTGTTTCCTCTACTGTTCCTTATATCCTGAAGATTATAAAATCAAAAGAGAGGAGTTGATAGAGCGCTTTATCGATGAGGGACTGATCAAAAGAATGAGGACTAGGCAAGCAGAGTTCGATAGGGGTCACACTATTTTGAATAAACTCGAAAATGTGTGCTTACTGGAAGGTGTTGTGGACTATTTCCCGTGCGAGAAGAAGTGTGTGAAGATGCATGATTTGGTAAGAGACATGGCTCTTCAGATCACAGGTCCAGATCCAATATTCATGGTAAGGGCTGGTGAGGGATTGAGAGATTTACCGGATGAAGAAAAATGGACAGAAAGTCTTGAGAAGGTTTCTTTGATGCATAACAAGATTGTAGAAATCCCTGTTGGTGTCTCACCAAACTGTCCAAGACTTTCAACTCTGATGCTACAGCATAATGATCTAAAAACGATCCCGCATTCATTTTTTGCGAACATGGTTGGGCTCGAAGTTCTTGATCTATCACATACTTGCATCGAAAGTTTGCCAAATTCAGTCTCTGACTTAGAAAATCTTTCTGCATTGTTGCTTAGAGAGTGTGATAAGCTACAATATCTGCCTAACTTGGAAAAACTGACTGCTTTGGGGAGGCTGGACCTTGAGAACTCCGGAATTAAAGAAGTTCCGCAAGGTATGGAAAAGTTGATCAATCTCAGATACTTGGATCTCCATGCACCCAATCTGAAGGTGTTTCCAGTTGGAACTCTGCCGAAACTTTCTCGTCTCCGATACTTTGTCATTTACGGGCTATCTAATACATTAAAAGTGAAAGGAAAAGAGGTTGCAAGCTTGAAAAAGTTAGAGACTTTTGCAGGCCAATTTTATGACATCCACTGCCTCAATGCATATGTCAAGTCATTTGAGGAAGGAGGGCCCAGCAATTACCTACTTCAAGTGGGACTAGACGACCCGTATTTCTCACCGATCGAAAGCGGCAACTTTGAGAAACGAGTGGTTTTGAAGAAGTGCGATCTAAGGAAGAGCAAGGAAGGAGTAGAAGACTACTTGGTGCTCCCAACTGATGTTCAATACTTGTATATTCATGAGTGCCATGATGTTGCTAGTTTATGTGACATTGTTTCATTGGAAACCGCAACTGACTTGAAGACTCTTGTGATCAATAACTGCGAAGGGATAGAAAATGTTATTTCTTCTTTTTATTCATCCTCCTTTTGCGGCCCATTTCAAGGGCTAGAATCGCTGCGCCTCGCAAATCTGAGGAATCTACACGGGATAGCCGAGACATCACTTGTAGCACCAGGCACATTTTCTAGCCTTAAAGATTTCAGAATATACAACTGTCCTGATATAAAGATCTTGTTCTCACCTCAGTTGTTTACATGCCTCCAAAACTTGGAAGAACTTCATGTGGAAGATTGTGGACGAATGGTGGAGATAATAGCCTCACCACGTGATTATGATAATCGTGATCGTGATGATGCAGACGAAATGTATAGGGATGAAGAGATTGGTGCCATCATGAGTCATTTCCCAAAGCTAAAAGTTCTACAATTGTGGAACCTATCAGAACTGAGAAGCATCTGTAGTTATGGCATTTTAGCTTACGATACTCTCCAAGTTGTCGCGGTTCGATACTGCAAGAAGCTGAAAAGGATCCCTATCTGTGCGCCAACGCTCGACAACCAACCGTCCCCGCCTCCTTCTCTTCAAGTGATCAAAGCTTATCCAAAAGAATGGTGGGATTCTTTAGAATGGGAGCATCCAACGGCCAAAGATGTTCTTCAGCCCTACTGTCAATTTTCAAGATATTTGTAGCCAATCTTAACTGATTCATTTACGATTCAATACCCCCATGTTTATATAATTTGTTCATTATTTATTTATTTTTTTTAGTACAATGTGTATGCGTTCTCTTAGAAAAATCTTACTATTACATATGCAGTTCTTAATTCCTGTAATTTATGTTTTCCTAGCTAGACTTATTTCACATTTTGTTTCATAATTCAGAAAGTTTGTTATCTGTTCTGTTACTGAGTTACATGTGTTTATACTCTTTTTTCTTTTGTACGTGAGTTTTGTTTTATTCATGGACTGAAATAATGTATTGAAAAAGAGAAGAGGAAGTTAAATTTCACATAAAAGAAAGTTTTTATGCTGTATGAATAACTAAGCAAGAACCATAAGAGAGAGAGAGAGAGAGAGAGAAATAGAACCAAACAGATAGCAAAAAGGGATTTTAGAAGAATAACAACACAAAAGTAACTAGAAATCTCCATATTTATTCTTTAATCAACCGAAAACTTTGAATTGAAATTATAAACACTAATTGGAGAGAAATCAAAATAATAAGATAAATATTATTTCTAAATAAACCTAAAAGATAAAGTTAATCTTAAATAACTCCCTAAAAAAGATAAACATAATTTTAAATTCAAAATAAAATATTAAACTTAACTAAATCTTAATCTTTTCCCACATGGGAATGTCTTCACATAAATAGATAAAAGTTCTTTTCCCTCATAGAGTCATATTGTTAACTCTATGAAGAGGTTATCCATGTACCAATAAGTAAGCAAGATGATTATACTGTTCAAGTGTTGGGACCACTCATAAACTCTACTTCTAGGGAAACTCTGGATAGCTTTTATTCTTACTCTTGTTTCAAGGGAAGGACTGGTATCCGGCATTAAAGAAAAGAAAAATGGATATTTGTACACATGTGCCTGAAATTTTTAAATTTGACAAATTATCCGCCAAGTTTTGGATGGCGATCCAAACACACCATATCACATGCACGAGGGTTAAAATAATTTTAACATCATTCCTCAATTTTGGTTTTCAATAATATTCTATTAAATGTAGGGGTAATTTTTGACACAATAAAAGTTCATGGGGTAACATACTAATTTAGTCAAATTCAAGAGACAAACGTACCAAAATCCAAAAAGAAAAAAAAAACGTGGGAGAAATAAAAAAAAAGAAAAAAAGAGAAGAAATAGCTACTTGGATAATGTGAGATCTTTTATAGGATCGCACTACCTTTTTTTTATGTTGTTGGTTTACATACTTTACTTGCACAAGTGTGAATGCATTTGATACCTTACTTCCTATGTCTCCAGCTTTTTGTTTCAGTTTTTTCTTATAAAAAGAGACAATTTTTTTAGCACGACATTTTGGTATTTAGATTTCAGTTCTGATCTACAGTCGACTCGTGTTTTTAGCAAAAAGATTTTCTTGCTTGTTATTGCCTTTCATCCAGGTAAATTTTCCTTTTTACTGAAAATCCATCTGCAAGCTTGTTTTTCATACAATATTCCAATATTTCTTAGCAAAAACAGAATTGCGAGAATACAGACATGAGAGATATTGTTTAGATGTTAATTTATTTTCTCCATTATGCATGCTTGATTGAATAAGTCGTTCTTTTTTGCTTTATATTTTCCTTTTACTTTGACTTTAATTTAATTCTTTTCTACAAATAATAATGTAGGATTGAAATTGTCTATAACCCCTTAAGTTAACTACTTGCGTTAGTTTACCAATTCTTTATAAAGCTTAATTATAAGCCCTCATACATCTTATGATATTATGTTAGTGTGTTAATTTACCAATTCTCCGAAAAGCTTAATTATAAGTCCTCATACAGGTTCTAATATCATGTTAGATTACTAATTCTTTTAAAAACTTAAATTATTAGGAGATGACTAATAATAGTTTCATATTCTAACACTTCTCATCTGTATGCGTTAGATAATCGACAATCATGTGAATAAATATTAAGAGAAATAATCAGTAATGTTGTTAGGTAAGAGTTTAGCCACTCAAATAGGAGGGGTTAGAATTCTTCCACTCCAGAGGATCAATTAAAGGTCAACAAAATGCGTTTTGTCGAAATTGCCTTGGATTGTCATTAGCACCAAATTACAGGGTAATGTATAAGATTAGCACCGATAACCTATCACATTATGTTGCCAAAATGAGACGATCAACCAGTGCCGGTAGACGAGTAATCTAGAAGAGTACCACATGTAACCTACCCCTTTTCAGAGCAACTCGTTGCTGGCAACTGGTTACCTGTTGCCGGAGTAATCTAGTAGATTATCATCGGTAACTTACCATATTATGTTGCTCTTTTTAACACAGATCACCGGCCGTCTCCAATATCAGTTGACAGAATCATTTGGTAGATTACCATGAATAATCTACTAGAGTCATTCCCGAAATGAACCCACATCATCAGTCGTCTCTAGTGCGTGTCACCTGAGTAATCTGGCAGATTACTACCACATTATCCACTAAATAAATTAACAGGCGAAAACAACATAAATAATTACTTTTACCTTTTCTATTTCAGTACAACACAAAATTTGAATTTTGTGACAAAATTTCACCTCTCAATAAATCACTTTTCCCTTCAAAGACACAAGAAGCACAATATGAGTACATTTGTACCAAAAAAAAAAAAAAAGAATCTAAAACCAAAAGCACATTGCATACTTTTTTTCAAAACCAATAAATAATGGATTTACGCGCTAAATAGTGTTTGCCCAAAAACATTATGGATTCATTTTACAAATTAACTAAAAATATTATAAATAATATAATTAATTGATTTACTTAGTAAATGGTGTGTACTTGGTAAATATAAGATTTAGAATATAAACTAAAAATATTAAAAAATAATAAGGAAAATAAAGGATTAATCTGATAAATAGCGGATTTACTTGATAAAGTAAAAGAAATATAAAAACAATGTAAACAATTAATACATCTAGCAAATTTATAATAAATTTACTTACTTAATAAATCAATTTTTTGCATAATAGGTACTAATTTATTTACTTCATAAATTCATTATTCTTTTAAACATTTTTATCAATCTATTTACGTTGTAAATATAAAGTTACCAATCCTAGAATATTTACCAATTATTGTTTATTGCATATTCATTAATATAACAATTAAATTTTTTACATTATTTATTATCTTTTTCAAGGGAAAATTTCATTTCACATATAGCAAACTACATACTCAAAACGACTCACACATGACCACCGACTACAAAGGAAATTCAACCCTATAAATTAATTGAATCCACAAGTAAAGACACATGAAATACGAAGACGAACACAAGTGCCAAGACACAATGACAAAAGACTCGCTTGATACATAAAAATTGAGTATGACCAAAGTTCGTTAGAAAAAACCACTACAGTCGATAGATAAAACTAATTGATGAAGGCCAAATCCCAAATACTGGGGACACAAGCAACACGATGTAGAAACAAATCTAGTCACAGCCCTTAACGATAACCAACTCAACGGGTGGGACACACAAACAAAGTTAAAAGGTGGGAAAACTATATTTATTATTACAAGACGAAACTGTACCGACAACCAACATTTAAAACATGGCAACTAAGGGGGCAATTCGTGTTAATGGGTCATGTTCGTGTCAACCCGTTTATTAATCGTGTCAGAAAATATCAATCCAAACACGACATGTTTATTAAACGTGTCAAAAATGTCAACACAAACACGATCAATTTATTAACCGTATTAATCGTGTCAACTTGTACAACCCATTTAAATTAATATATTGAATAAATAACTAATATAATATTAACTTATTTAATACGGTCAATACATGTTTAATATGTTTATTGGTCAATTTATCTTTTTCTTTAAGAAAAATAAATGAATTTTACCTATAAATATTAAAATTCACATTATTTGTATTTAATGTCATAAAAACTTTCATGTTATATCACATATCATTAGATTGCAGATGTCACATATAGTTGTCAATTCGTGTTAGGAGGTCAACCCTAACTCAACTCATTTATTAATCATGTTAATCGTGTCAACCTTATTATGACCTAAACTCATTTATAGTAAACCCAAACCCGTTAACTTTGTGCGGGTTTCGAATCGTGTTATCGTGTCGCTACTCGAATTGTGAGGCCTAATGATGACAACAACAACAACGTTTTTTATTTCACACAAAAAGAAAAAACATAACAGAATGAACAAAATGGAAAAGGAAGCCCCAACATCACAGAGAGAACAAACGGTTACAAGCCGACCACCACAGCCATCAAACCCAGGGAAAACAAACCAACAGAGGGCCAAGATGGCAAGAGGAGAGTCATTCTTTCGCCAACGTGTGAGATACAACGCGTTGTTGCTATTGTCTGTCAACACAGAGACGCGCACCACCACAGGAGATGCAACACCATGGGGACCAAAACCCAGAAGCAACTAAAGCATCGGAGCCACAACAAGCCTCAAGCCGACGAGCAAAACTCCACCCATGCTCCCCACCCGAAGATCTACCACAATGAGGGGGTCAAGGCACCGAGAAAGCGTGTTTGTCGCCCACGGACACAAATGAAAATCTGATCTCCACCTCCTCAACATTGCCAAAACCCAGCCTCAACAGCCACGGAGCCGAAACAAACACCCACAGCCCACCAAGGACATCCGGATCTCCAATCCTAGGGCCAGAAATCTGGCAACCAGCCAGTTGATAGTGTCGGATTCCAAACCTAAAAAACCCGCGCTTATTAACAAACCTTAACCACTCAGGGAGAGAGAGAGAGAGCGCTTATTTATTAGCCTTTTGAATTAGCAAATATATATTTTTGTTATCTCAAATTGAAAAAGAAAAAGGTCTAAATAGAAATAACTAATCCCAATACCTAATTTTAATAAAATCCCATTTCCAAAACCCTAAGGGTGCGTTTCACATCCTCAAAAACTCAAAAAAATGCAACTCGAGTTACAATTTTATTTGAGTTTATGTTCTTTTAAGTTTGAACTCGAGTTTAAACTTGAGTTTGAGACTAAAACTCGAGTTCAAGTTTCTCATTCAACTCGAGTTCAGAAACTTGAACTCAAATTAATGAACAGTATTTTTTGTATTCTTAAAAATACTATAACTTTTTCGTTTGAATCCTGATTGAGATGATTTTTTTTCTATGCGTTGACAATGAAAAGACGAATAAAGCCCCACCCAGATACCCTATTAAAATTTTTCATCACTATTGAGTTTTTATTAAATTACTATCTAAATACAAATTTAAGTTTTTACTCACTCAAACACAAACTTAAAAAGATTCTTATCTCAAAATATAACTCAAATGTACACAACTAAACACAAACTCAACTTACAACTTCAACTCAAGTTATAATTCAAACTCAACTCAAGATATTCACTCAAGAATGCCTAACTAAAAAATGTAAAAGAACAACCCCTAAATTTCTAAATTGAGATCCCCCATATTTCCAACAATTACTTGTTGGTACATTGATTATTGTAAACTAAAAATACCACTCAAGATTATAAAAGATAATATTTATGTCACTCCATTTAAAAATTAACAATTGTCATTCAATTAATAAAGAGAAAATAAAAGACCAAAGTAACACCTAGCCATGTATTTTTCTCTTGTGATTTCTCATGGAAAATTACAATGCAATGTCCAACTTATGTGAGAATTACAATGAGACCCCCTTAGTCGAACGTAGTTATATTGACACCCCTATTACTTTGTTAGTTCTCATGCATAGTTTAACGTTGTTGTGTAGGAATTTTCCTAATATTAGACTTAATATGCAGCCTATCAAGATGTTCACGTGGTCTCAGGCCGTTGTGAAATACTACAAATACTACAAAGACCTTGAAGAAAACATGAAAAATCTCAACAACATTTTGGAAGACCTAATGACCCAACAGGAAGATATAGAACAAAGATTAAAAGATAAAAAGGTTCCTGAACAGGAAGCTAGGGACTGGCTAGAAGAAGTTGAGAAGATCAAAAGTGATGTACAAACTATTGAGCAAAAGGTTGGAGAAAAGAAATATCTCTCACGTGTTTGTCTTGGTAAACATGTTGACGAGAAAACTACAAAAGCCAAAGAACTGGTCAAGAAAGGCTGTCACTATGAATCCCCTGAGAAAATTTTCAAGTATGCTATTCTTGGTGGTGGCGTTTCCGCCGGTTACGCGGCAAGAGAGTTCAGGAGGCAAGGGCTGAAACGAGGAGAACTCGCCATTGTTTCGAGAGAAGCGGCGGCGCCTTATGAACGTCCCGCGCTCAGCAAGGCGTATCTGTTCCAAAAGAGGCCCTCAAGGCTTCCTGATTTCCATGTATGTGTTGGAAGCGGAGGGCAAAGATTGCGCCGCGAATGGTACAGAGAAAATGGGATTTCGTTGTTCCTCAACACGGAAATAGTCCGAGCAGATCTTGCTTCAAAAACTCTCACCACTGCAAATGGAAGAACCATCAAGTACCAGATTCTGATCATTGGCACTGGCTCCACTGTCTTAAAGTTATCGGATTTCGGTGTAGAAGAAAATGTGAAGAACATCTTCTACTTGAGAGAAATTAGTGATGCTGATAAGCTAATAGAGGCTATCAAAACAAAGAGAAAAGGAAAAGCAGTGATTGTTGGAGGAGGCTACATTGGCCTTGAAGTTGCAGCAGCCATGAGAATCAACAATTTCGA
This sequence comes from Morus notabilis, assembly GCF_000414095.1. Classification (NCBI taxonomy): domain Eukaryota; kingdom Viridiplantae; phylum Streptophyta; class Magnoliopsida; order Rosales; family Moraceae; genus Morus; species Morus notabilis. The sequence goes on from NW_010357935.1 coordinate 14,003, forward strand.
TGTCACCATGGTTTATCCCGAAAAATGGTGCCTGCCTAGGCTTTTCACCCCGAAGATAGCCTCTTTCTACGAAAATTACTACGACAAGAAAGGAGTAAAGATTGTAAAGGGCACGACCGTGATCGGGTTCAACGCGAACTCGAGCAACGGAGAAGTAAAAGAAGTGAGGCTCAAGGATGGTAAGGTGTTGCAGGCGGATATTGTTGTTGCTGGAGTTGGTGCAAGGCCTCTAACTTCATTGTTCAAAGGACAAGTTGAGGAGGAAAAAGGAGGGATTAAGACTGATGGGTTTTTCCGAACAAGCGTTTCGGATGTGTATGCGGTCGGGGATGTGGCCGCTTTTCCATTAAAAATGTGCAATGAGATGAGGAGACTTGAGCATGTCGACCATGCTAGGAAGTCAGCAGAGCAGGCTGTGAGGGACATAAAAGCAAGTGAAAATGGTGAGCTTATTGAAGAGTATGATTATCTCCCATATTTCTATTCAAGGGTGTTTGATTTGTCATGGAAGTTTTATGGGGAAAATGTGGGTGACACTGTGATTTTTGGGGATTATAATCCATTATCTAAAGAACCCAAGTTTGGAACCTATTGGATTCACAAGGGAAAAATTAAGGGAGTTTTCTTGGAAGGAGGAAATGCTGAAGAAAGTGAGGCCATTGCCAAAGTTGCTAGGGCCCAACCTTCAGCTGGGAATTTGGAGGAATTAGCTAAGGAAGGTCTTTCCTTTGCCTTGAAGATGCGAAAATAAAGTTCACTTTTACAAGCTTCATGGAGTGAAATTGGTTTGTTGTGTGTAAAATTGATGGTTGAAGCTTCTATACCTTTCTCTTTTCTGCCTTTTTTTTCTTTTTTTTCTTTTTTTGTTTTTGCGTTTTTTGAGCTTGGGAATTGGATTTGTTTATGTTGTTCGGTTTGTGGCTTGAAAGTGACAATGTGTGTACTGAATATATGTATTTTTTTTATTGGATGGAAATGGAATATTTGTCGTTTGTTCTGTTTTAGAAAAGATTAAAAAGATTAATTACAAAAACTCCCATTTGTAATATTTTTTCTCTGATATTTGAAATGTAATATCCGCTCCTCTGAACAATAAAATGTTAACAAAAAAATCCCTTTATTAGTTTTTTTTAAGAGAAATTGACATGTGATTTGTTAATTTGGGATATTTGGTAGCTTTATGGTTTAAAATTTTAGTTTGAACTTAAAATTAATTTAAATTTAAACTTTACTTATAATACATTCATTATTGATTGAATGTAGGTTAAAAATTTTATAATTTTTTTTAATAAAAAATTTATTAAGCTTTTTTAATATTTAAATTACTTTAGATTCAAATTAAATTTTAAACCATAAATTATCAAACTATTCTCAAAATAGTAAATTAAAGTCAATTTATGTTAAAACCTAAGGAAGGGGCTTTTTTTGTTAACATTTTATTGTTCAGGAAGAACAGATGTTACGTTTTAAAGATTATGAGGCAAAGTGTTACAGAGGATATAATTCAGGAGAAATTTTTGTAATTAATCCAAGATCAAATAATTCAGGAGAAATTTTTACCCCTTACTCTTTATTAATATATATTTTTGGTCAAATAATTATATTAGTCAAAAGGGTATTAAGTAATAATAAGAGGTAAAAATCCAGACTTATACACTTTAAGTTTAACAATTTTCTCCTTTATTATTCTAAAATATGAAACTACTCCTATATTATACAAAATTCGCCTCTTAAATTTTTAATTTTGACAATTTTTATACCTATTACAATGTGGTTCATTTTGATGATTATTGTGCTAAATTGTTAACAAAATGCATGTTCAACAAAAAATTATAACATCTCAATTCAAACGCAATATAAATCTTTTAATTGCTCAACTCTCAATCCGTTAATGATTAAAAAAAATAAGAATAAAATAAAACACATTGTAACGATTCACAAGTTAGAGGGCAAACTACCAAAAGCCAAAAGTTTGAGTGACAAATTATCAAAGTCCTACAACTTCAGGAAGTCAAAGTCCTACAACTTCAGGAAGGTAAATGTACAAAAAAAAAAAAAAAAAAAAAAAAAAAAAAAAAAAAAAAAACGATTTTTGAGAATCGATGTTTAGCAAAAACGACAAGCTTGATTTATGGAGAAAACGACAATAAACTTTCTTAAAAAAGCTACATGTCGTTTCTTAGTAAAAAAATCATGTCGTTTTCTCGTAGCGACACAACACGTCAACAAGAAAAGCTCCAAATGAAGAAACGACATGATTTGTAGTGTTAAGTCAAGCAAGCAACGAACTTTTCTCTGCCCCAAACGAGAAATAAATATATCTTCTGAATATTTCTCCCGAACCAACAGTTTGTGTTTGTTTTCTACCAAAAAAAAAAAAAAAAACAGCGTTTTCCTCTGAGCAGCAAAATCAGGGGCTCGTTTCCAAACCCTAATTTCGGAGTTTTTGACCTTCACAGCCGAAATTTGTAGTTGAAAATGGCAGACACAATTGGAATTGAGAGAATCCACAATCGGAAAAGCCCCAATTTCAAACCCTACCGCCGAGGGAAGATTGCTGAGTTTCTGAGCCACATCGCCAAATTCGCATTCGAATCCACTCTCGTCGAATCTCTCTCAATCTCCACTGGTTTGTTTTGCTGTCTCTCTCTCTCCCTCTAGAAAAACCTGCGAATTTTGTTAAAAGAATTTTGATAACATCAAAGTTTTGTTCTTTAAGAAATTCAGATTATTAGGCTTTAGTTAAAATGTTAACTTTCAAGTAGAGTTAAGTTATTAATTAGTGGTTAACAGTTGAGGTTAATAAATAATTCATGTGAAGAACATGGTTCTGACCTTGATGTGTAGAATATGGGAAAATTTTAGAGAGAGAAAACAGAAAACTACATTATAAGCGAGAAATGATGTTTGTATTGGGAATTGAATAATTGCAAAGAGTGATTAGAATTCTGTTTTAAATGAAACTAAGGGGTTTGTTCCTTTCATAAGTATGAGTGGAAAAGCGGAAAACTTAACTGAAATTTAAATTTTCGTGAAAGAAAATGTCGTAGCAAAAAGGTTGAGTTGTGATTTGAACTTTCGAAAAAAACGGGGCCTAAACTCTGTTAAGTTACCAAATCATTTTTTTAGTTGTACCTTTTATGAAATCATACTTATATAGAGTATAGATGCCATGTTATAAACGTTACATGTAGGAAGGATTTGGCCTTTGCGAAGATTTTATCATCACTAGAGAACCAAAATCTTTGTATCGTACTTTCTAGAGAAAAGCATTGAAAGCATGTGTTTCATAATTTTTCTCTGAAGTTCGAACTCACATGATTCACTACTTCTGCAGCTCAAAAGTAGAGATGTCAAAAGGGCTGTGCCAGGCCGGCACGGCCCTTCTAACCCCAGGCCCATGGCGGGCCTGGGCCGTGCCAGGGCCGGGCCTGAGGAGAAACCCTCAGGCCCAGCACTGGCCCTTGGCCCTAGTCCATAAGGGCCAGGGCCGGGCCTGGGCCCAGGCCCTTCATGGGCCGGCCCTGGCCCTTTTAATTTTTTTTTTTCAATATTTATTTAAAAAAAAGAAAATATATTATATGTCCCTAAAATATGTGATTTTATTGAATTAAGATAATACAAATAAGTACACATAAATGATCAACTCGTTAAAAACCTTGTCAAGTAAATCTCGTGGGGAGATCGGGACAAAACCTTAGCGAAGGAAAAAAGAGTGCAGATTCTAGGATAAGTAAATTACAAAACCTAAGTGCTTCTAGAAGATTCTGTTATGTCTAAACTCAATCTTAACCTAATTTTCTTAATGCACTTGAGTTTCACTTATGATTAGTAATATTTTTAGGATTTTTTTTTAATTTCAAATTTGATGACAAAAAAAAAGTAATATATCATATGCCCCAAAAATATGTGATTTTATTGAATTAATATGAATAATTATAAGAAAATGACTGGTTGGCCAGACGGCATAGGTCGGCCAATTGGCCCTAAAATGCCTCAAACCTCATTAAAATTTCATGTCGCGGGCCTGGCCCTTCGCGTGCCTGGGCCGTGCCTAGCCCTTCGCGTGCCTGGGCCTTGGCGTGCCTGGGCCTTGGGCGTGCCTGGGCTGCGGGCCTCAAACATGAGGCCCAGCCCAGGCCCTTCTGGCATGCCGTGCCGGCCCGGCTCATAACAGTACAGGGCCGGGCCGTGCCGAATTTACTACTGTAGCGGGCTGGGCCGGGCCGTCCATGGACGGCCCGGCCCAATTGACACCTCTACTCAAAAGTATTTGCTTACAATACATCCCAATTCTCTTTGTCCTTTCTTTTATTCATTTTTGCAGGGAGAAAGCGAGAAGAATCGAAAGATCAGCCATTCCCGCTTCCTTTTGATGACAAGAACGAGCCACGGGATCTCAAGTTAGTGAGGGAGGAGATGCGAGCAAAGATGGAGAAGGTGCAAGAGAACATGAACAAGATAAAGCATTGTAATAAGATATCTGCAAACTGTGTGGCGGAATTAGAAGCTCTAAAGAAGATATCAGATGAAAAGTTGCAAGCAAGCATTGAAAAGATGCAAGAAGACGTCAACGACGTAAAGCAACAATGCAAGATATTGGTAAAAGGCGTGGAAGAATCTGATCTTCCAAAGAAGAAACCGGAAGACAAGAAAGGTTGGGATCTTGTGCAAAGGGATAGGAAAAGAGTTTTCATTCGTTCGCGGCTATGAAATGGTAAAGTTAAATCAGCAGGGCAACGAAATGAAGGCGGCCATTATAATATATGAAATGCTAAAATAATCGGGTTAGATAGATCAACCATCGATATGATTTGTAGTAGTCAATATAAGTATGGTTTAAAGCTTAAATTTTGAGCATGTATGTTATGTAAAAGTAGTTTATCTCGTTACCGGTTAATTGGCATGGTATCCATACGTGTTTCATGCAAATGCAGTATATCATGTGGTAAGTACAGGAATGCTCAACAAGATTGTGATCTTGAAGTTTCTTTTCTCGTAGATATATATGAACTTCAAGCTGCTTTTCATGTCTAATGATCTGTTTCTCCACTAGTATGCTTACTCTTACATCATAAAGAGAACAACTGACATGTTTAGTATGTGTATCTAATATTTATGTAGAGTGATTTTTGTCACAAAGTTAATAAGCGTATAATATATGTGTATACGTACGCAGGTATATATACATACAACATGGGATCAAACCCGCAATCTCCTCCTAAACCCATCACACCGAAATCCTTGGATGTCAGTGGACCAAGCGGTCTTTGGCCAAATTATCATCCTTTTGGTCTTTTAAAATGGTGTTTTATAGTTTCTAGCAAAATGGTATTTTATGAATCTCTATTGAAAAGGGTCCTTTACTCCATTCCTCTATTTTTTTTTTTTCGTCTCTTGAACTACACAAAATCATTCAGAAGGTCCCCCTATTATAATAAATTAATTAATGATATGACACACTTATATTTCATAAATGTCTTCAAAGATTTTTAGTTAGTTTGCCCCTAAATTATTGATTGTGTATCCAATATATATTATATCATGAAATTACTTTAATTCAAGGGTGTTTTAAATGATTTTATATAGTTTAGAGGGTAAAAGAAACCTTTTTTTTTAAAAAAAAAAAAATTTGAGGGCATGTTGAACTATAGTACATAGTTTATGAGATATTTATGAAATTAATTGTATAAATTAGCCTACATAATTAGTGTTCCTCAAAATATCGGTCCACATATATTGATGAGCTTTTCGTGATGTAATTAGGGGCCGCCATATTTGATTTGGTTGTGGATCGAAATTTGCAGTGAAAGGTAACCCTCTTGTAATTCTTGTATGTATTAAAAAAAAATGGTGGACAAAATACATTTGCAACAACATCAATGCCACCCCACAGGTCAGGGCGAAATCTCCGCTGCCTCTTGGCACCATGACGAGATCAACACCATAGGCGGATATCTCCACGAATAGATCTTTGACATCACGACATAATAGCTGCCGCGGAGGGGCGTATGGTTCTATCGTAATCTTTCTTTGTGTTTTTGTTGGAATGGCAATGAGAAAAACAGACAAATGACAATAGTACCGTCGGCTACGTCGAAGTTTCAAGTATGATACCAATGATTGTTCGAAATTTCATTAGTATTATGATAGGGTACCGTAGGTAGTAGGATTGGCTACCTCTAGTTGCTAGAATCTTTTATATACGATATTCAGGTAACTACAAAATTATTCTCATCACTAGAGATTAGAAATATTGATTAACATATGTCATGTAACGTTTTCGCCTCCTCTCCCTCTCTCTCTCAAACGAACCAGAGAAAGAAGAGTAAACTCCGACTAGAGCTCTGGGGCCGACTCCGGGCATGTCGCTGGGCTCCCGGCCCTAAAACTTGTTCCTCCGGCTCGCCTCTTCATAGGCTTCTCAATGGTGTTGGGTCGTGTATGGCGTGATGGCTTCATTTAGATGAATCAAAATCGGTTTGGATCTTGAAAGCCGAACGGTTGGGCTGCAGTTTTCGGCACACTCGGTGTTTGGTAGTTGAGATCTCTTGGGGTTTTGTTCAGCATAATGGTGGGCTTCTTTTGGCGATGATGGCGTCTCTTTCGGCGATAACGATTGTGGCGCGTGTTCGTCATGTTTCGCTTTTGCCTGCACCTCATTGACATCATTGCGCGTCTCTAGAAGCCAGCTAACTTCCTCAACGATTCCTTCGCCGATTGCCCATTCGCTAGAGGGTTATGACGGCAGTGCTCGGAGTTTTTCTTTAATTTTTATGTGTGCTCTTGTTTGTAATAATGGTGGTTTTTACCCCATGTTGTTTGTGGTTTTGGTTGATCTTGTAGGATTAGTTTCTACTGTTTGTCTGCTTGATTTGTTTTATGGAGGTGTTTCGTGTGGCCTTGGTGCTAGAGGCCTCTCAATTTCCGTCAATCGATTTTGTCCATCAATTGTAGAGGATTTGTCAAAGAGCGTTGTGTGTGCTCAATATTTTGTGTACCTTCTTGGGTGTCCGGTTATAAAACTTAGTACACGTTTGTTCCTCTTAAGCGTTTCATTCAAACTTAATGATGGATACGACTGTTTATTGAGGTTTAAGTTTTCCTCTAATTTGTGGTTTTCTAGTCGGAGTTGGTGTATGTATTTTCATGAACTGGAATACATTATCCCATTTCATTAAAAAAAAAAAAAAAAGAAAGAAAGAAGAAGAAGAAGAAAAAGTAGAGATTAGCTTAAGGTTGGGTCACAAATCTCCCTTACCTTACAAAAGTTCTGCCCTCAGAACTCAAGTATTTAGCTCTACTACAATCTTCTTTTTAAAATGCAGGCTCTTCTAACTTTCTGAGTATACTACTGGCCATTTGGTTCATAGTTTAAATTAATGATTTTAATTCTGAATTTAAATTTTATGAGAGAACAACTTGTCAAGAACTTCTTCTATTCAAATTTTTTTATGAGAGACAGAATCAAAATCATGTGTTCAAATTAATGAATCAAACGGGTTCTTCAAAACCTTAACCGAGGATTTACTCTATTCCTCGGTCCTTTGTCTTTTTTGTCCAGTATTTGAACTAGATTTTCTTCAAAAGATAGATCCTCTTTGATTAAAATCTTTTTTGCCCTGTAACTGAACTAGATTTTCCTTATACAAGAGATCTTTTTGATAGAAATTTGCTCACGGTGCAAGGCATGGAAAAGTACAGATAAAGATAATGGTTGTGTTTGGAATTGAACCCTTTTTTAAAAAAAAAATATTTTTAAAACGGCGTTTAGCGTAATAAAGACAAAAAATAGAAATGAAAACAATTTTTTAGTTTAGTATAAAATAATAGAGAAATGAAAAATGACTTTTAATCGTTTTTCATTTTTTGTTTTCGTTTTCTTCGCTCGAGCACAGAGAGAGACATTAATGTGTTTTTTTATACTGAAAATAATCTTTTGATAAAACTATGAAATGCATTTTTAAAAATGATTTGTCTGAGATTGAAAACGTTTTCATTTTCATTTTCATACAAAAATAAAATCATTTTGGAACGAGTTTCAAACGCGCCCAATATGTCAAATACTTTACAATCCTGGATGGAAGGAAGTATGTCAACTACTTTACAATCATATCTTTATAAAAATGGACTTTCTCTGGTAGGATCTCCTATCGGAAGGGTCAAATTAAAAAAAATATACAGAATAAATAGTTTGTAATATAAATATGACGGTTAAGAAAAATAACAGTAATTTATTTTTTTGATCCTGCTATAAAAACTCCCTACAAATAAAAAGATAAAATATGGTTAAGGTTAGAATAGTTTATTGGCACACTATTTATTTTGTTTTTATCATATTTTATTTTAAAAGTTAAAAGGATTAGAGAGTTGAAAAAAAGTAATGAGTCCTATAAATTCATCTTTTTTTTTTTTACTTCGTAATTTCCTCCCAACCAAACAACCCAACATACTTTTTTTTTTTCACCAAAATCTCTCTAATTTCTTTATTCCCTTCTTTACTCTACCAACCATATTCTAAATTTCTCCCAAAAAAAAAAGGAATATTTACAATTTTATATATAATGCATTTTGAGTTTATCAAAAAAGTAACTATTAAGGCCTCATTCACTTCGCAGATTCGAGTGTTTAATTCAAGCTGAGATGTAATGTTTTATGAGAGCTTTTTACTGTAGCAGAAAAAGTTAGATGTGACATTTTCTGAGAGTTTTTTACTGTAAAAACCTAAAACTAAAAACTCGAATCGGTGAAATGAATGAGGCCTAAATGTTCTCAAAACTGTACCTCTGAATTTAAAATCCATATTAAATTTGAATCTTTTCTAGGTCAATAACATCTTTTGACCCTTTTGACAAATTCACCTTTTCTAGTTTTTAGAAAATAATAATAAGGACGTGGAAACTTGAGTAATTTTTATGATTTTTTTCACTGTTCTTTTTAAATGCGTAGGTCATCCATAGATTGTAATAGAATGGAATAGAGTGGAAAGAAATGGAATAGAATGGAATAAAATTCTAGTTTGATGTTTGGTTGGATTTATAAGAAATGAATAATCATTTAAAAAGAATGGTCATTTACTCATTTTGAGTGAATCATCATTCCTTCCTCATATGGGAGGAATGACTATTCTAAGTTCTTTTTTTTTTTTCATAATTATCCTTTAATATTATAATATAATTAAAATATATTATATAGTAGTTATATATTATAATATAATATAATATATAATAAAAAATATTATAATATAATATAGTTATAATAATATAATAATTAATTTATAATATAGTTATAAATTATAATATATTTATTTAATATTCTATAATAATATATAATATATTGTAATGTAATTATATCTTATAATATAATATATAATAATATCACAATATAATATATATAATATGATATAATATAATATAGTTGTAATATTTTAACAAATAATACCATAATTATACTAATAATTCTAATATTATTATTCATTATAGTGCATTATAATTATAATATATTTATTGTACATAATATAATAATAATTATATATTATATTGTAATTATATATATATATATATATAATATTATAGTTATAATATAA
>NW_010357935.1:23738-37131 GCF_000414095.1 Morus notabilis
TATTACATTTTATATATTATAATATTATAATTATATTAATAATTTTAATAATATTGTTATATTATATATCATAATTATATAATATATTATATAATAATAATTTTATTATATTATATTACATTTTATATATTATATTGATAGATAAAATATTTGTGTTATACATAAGGGTAAGTTTGACAATATAATAAAAATATTCATATTTCATTTCAAAGAATTCTTAAAATTACAACGAAATAAATGAATTAATTTTTTTTTCTATTTTATTCCCATTATCATTCTCATTCTCATTTTTATTACCATATAAAAATATTCATGTTTCATTCTAAAAAATTCTTAAAATTATAACGAAATAAATGAATTAATTTTTATTTTATTTTATTTTTATTATCATTATTATTTTTATTATATTTTTTCACTGTAATTAAACGCACCTTAAATGTCAAATTTGTCAATTTAAGAGTCAAAATTAATTGTTGGCCCATAAAAAGTTGCTTAAAAGTACATTCGAGAACCATGGCACGAGTTCGTTTTTGGCCTTTTTAACTCCTCTCACTAGCAGCTCGCAAGCTTCCCTGAACTTCCACCGTCACTCTCTCTCTCTCTCTAAGCACCGAACCATGGCGGCGTGGACAGCGGCGGCGCGCCAAGCGGCGAATCTGGCTCGCCTTTCAACTCCCAAGCCGGCTTCAACGGCTCAAGCCACTTCTCTCGTCCATCGGCGCGGTCTCGCCGGTGGCGGCGGTAATCACGATTATTCATCCTCCTAGTTTTCCGTCGAATTTTCTCTTTGGATTTTCTTTTACTCTGAACGCTATTTTCTTTCGCCTGATTTAATATTGAGTTTGATTGCCTTTTTTTTTTTTTTTTTAATACTCTCTCTTTTATTGCAGATCATCATGGACCTCCAAAGGTGAACTTTTGGGAGGACCCATTGAGCCCATCCCGGTGGAAAGAAGAACATGTAAGTTTTGTGTGCTACTATTATTATTATTAGTTGCTATTGTGTATTATATATATATTATGCTAGGGAAATTCTGGGCTTTCTTATTGTTATGCACTTGATCAAGTTTGGTTATAGTTTGTTTATTGTACTCTGAACACTTGGTTATTAGTTTGGTTTGATGGAATGGAACAATTGAATGTGCAGGGGAATAGGGATATAATGGAGTGAAAAATAGGATTGAATAATATATTTTAATTGAAATTATTTCAGTAATTATGATAATAATTGTTAAATTACCACAAGTCATTGTGCATATTATGATTATTGTAGTGATTATAATAATGGCCTGTGAGTTGTGATAATTACTAATGTGGTAGTGACACAAGAAAATAATCAAAACTGTTGTTACTTGAAATACTTTCATTTCTTATTGTTTCTACTACAAATAAATAAAATTAATTAATTAATTAGTTAATATTAACTCTTCTTTTCCCTATTATGTTAGGGAGAAGTAAAAAAATACATATTACAAGTAGTACGGGTGTTCCTTATGGTTAAACACTTTGATCAAGTTGTGGTCGTTCAATAGTTTGTTCATTATAATGTAAACACTGGAGGGTTAGAGTTCAAAGAGACAATAATGAACTTCGTGAGCATATCTTATCGCTGCAATGTCTCTTTAAACCTTATTGCAAAGATAGCTTGCGATGCCTAGTCGCTAGTATTAATTGAAGATAGTTAATTATTCACTGTGCTATGCTAAATTGGTGTTTTTTCATTTGCAGTTCGTGATAGTCTCTTTGACTGGTTGGGGATTGGCTTTCTATGGGGGTTACAAATTTTTAACCAGAGGCAAGAAGGACAAGAAAGAAGAGGTAGTTTGTTTTACCTTTATGAGTTTTGAGGGGAAAAAATAAAAATAAAAATAAAAATAAAAATACGATATAAGTAGAACTTTGCTCTGTGTTAAATTGTCATCTTTGTATTAGTTTTGTTAGTTTGACATACGCTTTCATTATGATGTTATGTTGACTAGGTTTAACATTTAGAAACATGCTTTACCGATTGAGATATCCTACCATAACAAGCTCCTATGTGTTTTTATCGAGTGGGAGAATTATATGGCGAGGTATGAAAAAATATCCTATCAGTGGGACACATAAATCAAATCAGAACCATATGAAATTAAATAAAGTATCACAATTTAATTGAATCTATGGAAGATTTGATGGTTAAAAACTGTGTTCTACTGATAGGGTACTTTTTCACGTCCTAGCAAAGAATTTTCCTATCAAATTCGGCATCTTACATCTTACCAAGGATTTGTTTCCTTCTGCATATTAATTAGGAGAATTTTGTGCTAGGGTTACTAGGATATAAAGAATAGTAGGACACGATATTGTCAAATTACATTAAGCTAAATATATAATAGGGTCCTACTGTAGGGCCTTGTATTTGGTCAAAATCACATCAATATGAAAAGTATCAAGAACAGAAATATCAGAAGCCGGTTGTTAAAAGATAGAGACCTTCTGATGGTTTATTTTTTATGTCCTTACAAAAAATAATTTAATGTTTGATGATGATCTAATGGTTAAAGTTGTACTTTACTAATAGGGCTTTTCATATTCTAGTAGCTCTGTCACAAAATTCTCCTACTAATTATCATTAAGATAAATTTATTAGAATTTTGTGGTAGGATATGAGAAAATACTCCATCAGTAGAGCACAATTATGCTTATTATTATTATTGAAAATCAAACAATGGATAGTTAATATTTTGATAGTTAACATTGTTAAATTGTGTAGCACAATTATGAATAGTCAATATTGTTAAATTGTCAAGTTTTTTATGTGATCTAAGGTTTTGAATTGTGTTCTATACCGAGTGTTTTTCTTCACACTGTCATAGAATTCTTCTCATTATTAATATGTTTTCCCCCTTTTCTGGAAGTAATATGAGATAATGTTGCACATGGTTAGTTAGTGATGGCTTTTGCAGAATCTTCCACTGTTTATCTTGTGCTATACCTAAATCGAGTTTTACACGAGCATCAAAAACTATATATGAATACACCATGTCATTCTTCATGGACCTAAATTCCAAGAATACTTTTTGTTGTTTTGCTTTCCTTCGTATTAATCATAGAAATTGCCAAAAAATGTATGAAAAACTTCTCTCCAGGCTTCTAGCTCTAATCTACCTATTTTCTTGCAGAATGTTGGAGAATCATCGCACTAGTCTGGAGGTTGTTCCCACAGAAGCAACTATATTGCCCGCTCGCTTGGCTTCAGAACTGCTAAAAGAGTGCTTTTCTTTGTTCAGCGACAAGTTAGCTTTGAATGAATCCAGTTGTAAATGACTCGGTTAGAAATTAGAATAATGGGTTTATTAATACGTGATATCTATTTCTTTTCTCAATTGTTTCTTCCAATGGTTCCATGCTCAATGCAACTTGTTCTTTTGTTTGAGCGAAAATTTTGTGTGAGAAGAAATTTTTGAATTTAAATTCTCTGTGAGATAAGAAATACTGTAGTATAACTCAAATCATGGTTCAAATATACTTACCAAACAAGCCCTTGATAACTAAGGAATTGGCTCAGTGGTGAATCACTTGGAAGACGTTTAGTTCATGGATTAGAACTATGAGATTATAACTATTTTCGATTTACGTGTGTTTTTTATGAGAGAAAATACTGTAGCGAATCACGAACCATGATTCGAATCAGTGGACAAATCCCCTAACCAAACAGCCTCTTAGACTTGGATCTCAGGAAGTATTAGGTTGAATCCCATTGAGTGCTGTCAATTCTTGGGGCCACACCCGTGGGTTAAAACCACTGTTAGATTATTAAAGGTGAGCAAGAAGTCAGTGTTTGGTTATTAAATTAATTAATACTATTTTAGTTTGAAACAAGGTTTTAAAAAATGGTTAATTTTCCATTTCATGCAAGTTGTAGCAAGTCCTCGAAATTGTCTACATAGGATCACTTGTGAAATCCACTTTACGAATCGAATTTACTTCTTGGAGGTCCTTGTGTGGTTGATGTGTCCTTGAATTTTGTGTGTTTACTTCTCTGTTATTTTTTTAATCGAAAAAGTAGTAGTAATTCTTCTCTTTGATATTCTTTATTTTTTTTTTTCAGTGGATCAAAATGGAAGGACTTTTGATTTGAGCTCTCTGTGCTTTTCTACCCCCTTCTCTTTTCTCACCTACCAAAGAACAACAAACTCAATTTTCTCTTTTTATAAGCTTCCCGCTCTAATATTTTATTTCCCTTTTCACCTCTATCAAACGGTAGATCAGAACTGTTCCTCTGTCGTCTCTTCTTTCATCTGGAAGAATTCGTACTATCCTGTTGGCGAACACGCGGGGTGAATCCTTCCTTCTTTCTTCTCGTTCCGCCTCAGACTCCTAATCGTCAAAGATCCATAGGTAGACGCTAGAAAAAATTAAATTCATCGGCAATTGCCCGCGAGTTCCGTCACATGTATAACCAAGAACATCTTTATTGACAATTTTTATACGTTTCTGGTATATCACGGGATGCCTACAAGCTCTACATTATACAAAAGAATACACCATCTAGGAATACTATAAAGAGCCTTTTGCGTTTGACAAATGATATGTAAGGTAGGTACAACAACTGAGAAATCTTCTGTCAAAAACTCCGAACATTTAGCTTTAATCCCACTCTTGAAACCATTCTGCTCCGGCTCAACGGTTCTTTTCCGCTGGGCGCATCTGCGGTTCAATTTTACATAGAATACTCAAGCATCCATCTTGGACTCAGAAGTATTTAGTTTAACGATGGCTGAGAAAAAAAAAATAAGGAAAAGAAAAAGAAAAATAAGAGAGCCATTATATTAGACAAAGGCAACTAGGCGCATTGGATAAAAGAACATAATTTCATAACCAGTTTTTGGTCACTTATATCGAAGACAAATTTGAATATTGAGAGAAGGATAAAACAATACCAAATATGAAATTAGTACTCCCTTATACACGTTTGAGTATGCCACTATGCGGCAGCATGCTGTATTTTTCAGTAAAAACTAAAAAGCGCGAGAATAGTTCACTCTGTGCTTACCACACGACTCCTTTAATTCCTTATACACGTTAAGGACATTATAGCATACCTGGTGGTTAGAGCAAGAACTCTCAGTCTGCATCTTTTATCTCTGCTTCAACATCAACAACTGCCGCAGAAGTTTCCTTTCCTATAACAAGGGCAGACAATATGAGGTTGAGGAAAATCAATGTTATTCATTAGCAAAAGGAAAGAGAACTGCATGTTAAACCATGCAAAATTGCAGATGAGCAAGAAATATGAAAGTAGCCGGATAACCTTTTCTAGAACGAGCGAATTCATTGAATGCCTCTGCAAACGTTGTCGACTGGTTGGAGAATTTCACAGAGTCCCTTACAAACTTATTATCAACCACTGAAAAAAAGAAAATATAAGAAATTCCAAGAAATAAGAAGAATGCCGATTTATTCTTTCCCCCCTTATTCGAAGATGGCAAAGCAAACACATTCAAATGTAAAAGTACTTGAACATGAGATTGGTTAGGAATTTCCAATTCCACTTATGATCGCAGTAATAAAGCCTTGAACAAAGATACGATACCATAAAGGTGTAAACAATGATGGTGTTTCATAGCAAGATATTAATCGGAAGACTTGAATGGTGCATTTAAAAGTTTAGTGACCATAACAGGCCAGAAATGATTTTGTCACCCAAAAAAATCGCAAATTAACAAAGTATATGAACAGTCTATGAAATGGCAATTTCCAGTGCACGAAACAATTTTGTTGAATTGGCTCTTACCAGAGAAAGGTTGACTGCAGAAAGGACACAGCTGCAAATCATCGTTCATAGTAGATCTGAAAAAGAATGCAAATGATCCAACTGAGTTTCATCATGAAAAGGAGATTCAAAAGAAAAAATAAGTTTCAAAAATATGAAAATGTTGCAGACTAGACTTACTTAAGAATCTGAAAATCATTTCCACAATTTGGGCACTGCACATATACCCCATTAAAAATAAACCGTTAACTCGGGAGAAGATGGATTAAGAACGCACAAACTTATTGCGGTCTAGTTTATGATGCAAGAGTAGTGTCAAGGATCCCGAAATTTCATACCAACTAATGTTTGCAGATGAGTTTTCATCTTTTTATCGGTAGATGCAACTTGTAATATTAGTTAACATGACAAACATTTTAAACGCCTATCAATATATATATATATATACACACACATACATATATAGACACACGCATATATAGACCGTCAATTGGAATTGAAAAGTTGGATAATTAGCCTTATTCATGATGCAATACAAACCTTTTATTTGATCACAAACAAAAGGTTCAATAAAAGAGCTTAAGCATTGCACAAAGAAGCAAAAAGTTTAAAAGGAATCCTTACACTGTCTTGAACTATATCACGTCCAGCCCACCAGAGAAAAGCACCCAAACCAACTATTGGTATTATAACTGCAAGAAGCTGAATGAGAAGAAAATGGTTATTTTGCATGGACAACTGCTCAACTTGAGTTTAGTAAATTGGTCTCTTAACTTTTTTTCTTGATAATTCACCTTATAAACTTTGAAATTTGTTGCAATATTAATAAAATTAAAAACGAAATTAAAAATTTTGACGGTATTTTCCACGTAAGTGTTTAACGAGGATGATTAATATTTTTTTACATCGAATTGATCCTCATATACACATCACGAGCGAAATTTTTTTTGAAATTGGGAGTTAACCGTTTTGGGAGAAAATTTGGGGTCCCACAATTTCAAAAAAAATTCATTCATTACGTATATACAATCGATATAAAAAGATTAGAATTATATTTATTAAACACTAACGTGCAACGTACCGTCTAAATTTTTAACTTTATTTTTAATTTGACTAATAATACAATAAATTTTAAAATTTAAAGGGTGAATTACTAAGGTCTCGTTCATTTTACCGATTCGAGTTTTCAATTTTAAGTTTCTACAGTAAAAAGCTCTCAGAAAATGTCACATCTAACTTTTTCTGTTACAGTTAAAAGCTCTCAGAAAATGTCACATCTCAGCTCGAATTGAAAACTCGAATCTGCGAAGCGAACGAGGCCTATGATGCGGTGTCTACGCAATAAAATTCGAAGAATATCATCAACCACTAAAATTACAAGCACACTTTGGCATCAAAATCACATAGACCGTAATAAATAAATAAATACAAAAGCCCAGAATTGGTATTATAACTGCAAGAAGCTGGATGAGGAAAATCATCAATCGCTTGAGATACCGAAAAACCAATGTCAAAATCAGAGACCATAAAAGAGGGCCTTCATAATAAGAAAATTTCATCACACATATAACAATTGCAACCCTTTAAAAAGCGCACAATTAGTATTATAACTTCAAGAATCCGAATGAGGAAATCCTTAAAAAATAATAATAATAAATAATAATAATAATAATAATAATAATAAAATCCACCCAAACACTCGCTTTGATTGAAAAATCACAATAAAGATAATTTCAAGAGACACAACAATTGCAACCCACAAAAAAAATAAAAAATAAAAAATAAAAAAGCCCACAAATTTTCCAATTTTTCTTTTTTCACCTAAAACCCCAATTTCAAACACGATATGGAAGGAAAACAAGGTAATGAGAGAGAGAGCACTCGCTTTGATTGAAAAATCACAATAAAGATAATTTCACGAGACAACAATTGCAACCCACAAAAAAAAAAAAAAAAAGCCCACAAATTTTCCATTTTTTCTTTTTTCACCTAAAACCCCACAATTTCAAACACGATATGGAAGGAAAACAAGGTATGAGAGAGAGAGAGAGAGATAGAGAGAGAGAGAGAGAGTACCCAAATGGAAACAATTGCATCCAAAAGCCAACCAAGCTGACCAGTCATGGAGAGATAAGTCAATCCAATAGCCAAAGCAAGATTACCCAGAACCCTTGCTGTAGCACCATCATCTCTCCCACCACCACCGCCGCCGCCGCCGCCATTAAAACCAAAGCCCTGATTAAACCTCACCAACACCAACCTCTTCTTCTTCTTCCTCTCACCTTTCAGCAAAATCCCATCTTCCCTATCTTCTCCCGAGAACGACCATCTCTCTCTGTAAACTCTAAATTTAAACTTTCTCTTCTGATGTAAAATAGTACCCAATTCTGCTCTAAGAGTAATGGGTTTTTTGTAAGTTTCGCCATGCAAAGTTCTCAACTTGCAAGCTGAGAAATTGATGTTGATTTGAAGATACGTTGTCATGGCATACATGGGAGTTTGGGGATATCTATAGTACTGGTTTAGGACAATCTGAAGATTTCATCGTTGGTGGATTAATGATAAGTAAAACGAAAGAGATTTTTCGGTGTTATATTTTTCAGCCTTTTCGAGAGAGAGAGAGAGAGAGAGAGAGAGGGAGAGCAATCTTTCACTTTCTTTGAACTGGATATGCATCCGCTTTATCCTATGGTTTTCTACCACGTGTGATTCGAGGACCCAGTTTCGACTTTGGCTTACACATTTGTTGTTTTAATTGTTTTATTTATTTATTTTTTCCTGAAATGAAATGAAATGAGCACATTTGTTTATGGGATAACATAATTTTAGTACCTTCCAGCTAAATATCTTATTGTTACTTTGTGTTTTAATAATACTAATTTCTTAACGTTGTACGTATTATCGTGTTAAAGATGTTTACAAAATTTATTATTTATTAAATAACAAAAAAATTATTTATACAATCATTTAATATTTTTTAAAGTTATTTTTTAAGGAAAAATATGTATAAAGATAATTTTTGATATTATAAAAATTATACAGAAAATAATTAGTAGAGATATATTTGAAAAAAATATTTTAATTATTAATATAAAATAAAATAGGGACACATGCTAAAAAATTACTTAGGAATAAAGTGAGAAAAATATATTTAAAAAACACACAAAAAATTGAAATGTGAAAAAAAATAAAAAATAAAAAAATTTAAAATAAAAATAGAGATAAAAAAGTAAATAAATAAATAAATAAAAAGAGAAGAAGGGAGGTAAAAGGAGGGGTTGCAATGTAGTAGCCTATAAAAAAGAGTTTTAACTCTTTTATGTTTATTAGATTGGATTAGATAGAAAATACTTTTTTATTTTGATCATATCTAACAGTTAGAAACTAACTCTCACAATGAAGAGGTCCAACTAGAGAAACTCTAAAAAAAACACAAAAAGAATGCCAAATAAAGATTTTGAAAAATAAGAAAAAAAAAATAGTATTAAAAAGGCTCTATTTATTTTGACCATATCTAATGATTAAAAATAAACATAACGATAAAGAGGTCCTATAAAAAAAAGTCCTAAAAAAAGAAACAAAAAAAGCCAAATAAAAATTAAAATATATGGGGAAAAAAAAAGTATTAAGAAGGCTCTTTTTATTTTGATCATATCTAACGATTAGAAATTGACCCAACGATAAAGAAGCCCTAAAAAAAGAAAACAAAAAAAGAGTGTCAAATAAAGATTAAAAAGTATTAAGAAGGCTCTTTTTATTTTGATCATATCTAACGATTAGAAATTGACCCAACGATAAAGAAGCCCTATAAAAGAAAGCCCTAAAAAAAGAAAACAAAAAAAGAGTGTCAAATAAAGATTAAAAAAAGGGGAAAAAAGTATTAAAAAAGCTCTTTTTTATTTTGACCATATCTAACACTTAAAAACTGACTAAAAAGCACAAAAAGAAAGCCAAATAAAGATTCAAAAAAGAAAAAAAAAGAGTAATAAAAAGAGCCAAATCTCTCTTCTCTCATGCTGCTACATGAGAGAAAAGGGCTTTGATTTTTTTTATTATGTACTAGTTGAAATGTGCGTAGAGCGCGTGAGTATTCAATATGTTATATTTTTTTAAACACTTACATTTGAAAACAAGAAATATTAACAACAAAAATATTTAGGTAAACACATCTTTAAAATTATTTAAATAAGAGCATATTAAGGGGTAAAGTTTAATAAGGCACAATTAGAAAATACAAGATTTAAAATGAAAAAAAAGGATTAAAATGCACTTTTCAATTAAAACATACATTTCAATTAAATACGTGTATGTGTGTGTAAGTGTGTGTGAGTGTGAAAAAAAAAAATTTGAGTGAGGAGATGCGAGAGAAATAATATCAATATAGATAAATAACATGTTTCGTATTTATGAGATAAATAATAGTACGTGTCGTTGAAAAAAAAGGAGTAAGTAAGAAGATATTTTGACATCGTTAAATTAGATAAAAGTATTTTAATAAGTCATGTTATATATAAGATTTTTTTTATAAAAAGATAAATAAAACATTCTCTATGTTTTGTCCTTCCCTATTTTAAAAACACATTCATCCTTAGTGAATTGGCATAAATGGCAAGAAACAAAAAATTAAAGAAATAAAAAAATTGTACTACTAGAAGGTGGTGGGGGTGCAATAAGAAAAATAGACAAAAAAAAAAAAAAAAGAGGAAACTTAAAAATGATATTTAAGTTTTCAGAAAAATTATTTTAATAAGAGTAGATTGGAAAAAAAAAGTTTAACAAGACTTATCTAACATAAAAATATATATATATATATAATTAAAAAAGCAAATGGGTTGAAATGTACGTTACAGTCAAAACATGTATTTTGGTTAAATATGCGTGTGTGCACGGGGGTGTGTGTCAATTAGTAAAATTAGAGAGAGACGAAAAAAAAGTATTTTAAAAAATCTCATTAATCTAAGATGATGTTTGTTTCTTATATTCATCTCTGATTCTAAATCATGATTCATGGTTCTATACAGTGTTTTCTCTCATAAAAAATACACGTAAAATGAGAATGGTTCTAAATTATGATTCTGAATACATAAACCAAACGTCCTCTAAGTTGTATAAGAGTCTTTTGAGAGAAAAAAAAAACTTAAGTAGGAATATAATTAAAATTGAAATGAATTATTTTAATGAAAAGAAAATGAGAAAAAAAATATTTTAAAGAAGGATAAAAAAAAAGAATAAGCTGCCAAAGAATGTTGGGAAAAAAAAGACAATAGGTAAAAAAAGAGAGAAAAAAAAAGTCTAAAAATGGAAAAAGAGAGAAAGTTTTAAAAAAATTTAAAAAGAAAGAAAGAAGAGGCCAACATGTGGCCTCCATAGAAGCTAATATAGGGCCCTTTTAGAAGTCAAGTTTTTGGCTATTTTAAGTATGTACTAATTAAAGTGCGTCCTATGCACATAAAGAATAACTTTATAAATTTGATCATGCGTAAAAATACAACAAATTAAATTGCAAAAAATTCACAAAATTTAAAAATGAAAAAAACAAGACATTTAAAAAATAACATGAAAAGCTTAAAAAAGTGGACAAGAAAAAAAAGGAAGGGAAAGGCGTTGTCACATGACATCCCTGAGAGAAATAGCACTTGATTCTTTTAATAGTCAATTAATAAATTATTATATATAAATTATAGATTATAAATTAAATTAAAAGTTTACAACAGGTAATACAAAATTACTTCCGCTCCAAATAAAACCATTGACAAGCTAATCTAATGGCTAAAATATTAGTTTCTATTAAAGGAATAAAAATACATGTCCTACTATAAGTTGTACCTAGAAAATAATTACAATGCAAAGGTGATTTTAATAAAAATGAAAAAAAAATTGAGTAAGTAAATGTTTCAAAGAAATTATTTGAGTAATGCATGAAAAAATATTCCAAAAAAAATGCTTTAGTAAATAAAATGTGGAAGAGTTTCAAGAGAAATAAGTAAAAAGGAAAGAATTAGAAAAAATAAAATAAAATAAAACACAAAAATGTGGGAGTTGACAAGTAGCTAACAGAGAAAGAGAGATGAACAAAAAGTTTTGACTTTTTTTTTTTTATGTAAGTTATAGATTATCGATATGTATAAATAGATTAAAACAATACGTGACCGATTTTTGAAAAATAAAATATTCATTTTACCATTATGACTAATTAAAATTAAACTAATAATTTAAAAAAAAAATTCTGAAAATGCTTTAAAACATTTAAAAGTAAACAATCAAAATAAATTAAAATTTTTTCATAAAATAATTTTAAATAGCTTAGTTTCTATTTATATTTAATAAAAAGGCAATTTAGACCTTATATATCTCAAAAATCAGTCTCAATGTGTAAAAAATATTTTTTTTTAAAATAAAAATAACGTTTTAATGTGATAAAAAATATAGGTAACGTTTTACTCATAGAACTGGTCGTAAAAATATAAGATACGAGAAGTGAGAGAGGGAAAGAAAAAAGTACACAGAAAGAAGATGATGTTGGAACAAAGTACTTAAAACGACGCTGCATAAATAAAAGATCATGCGGTGAGCGTGGATCGAACACGCGACCTTCAGATCTTCAGTCTGACGCTCTCCCAACTGAGCTATCCCCGCGTTTGGAATATGTTGGGAACTCTACTTAAAAACAAACAAGAGAGCTTTACAGCACGAATATATATGTTCCACATTTTATAAATCGGTGATTTCGGTCCGAAAATTGTTAATTCTTTTTCAGATTTTATTTGGAAGCTTCTGATCTATGTTGTTATTTGGTATTTTCAATAAAAAAAATGTCATTCAAGTTGGCTCGAAATATTAGAATACTGGACCAATATTTAAATGAGCTTATTGGTTGCCAAAAAAATAAGAGAAATACCTTTTAAAATACATGAGTCTGGACTTTTATTTTTACTCTTACTTAATATATTTTTTAATTAAATAACTATATTAGTCAAAATGTTATTAATTAAAAGTAAAAAAATAAGACCCATACATTTGGATAAGTTCAACAATTTTTCTTTATTTGCTTCAAAACTTAATTTTTCTCTCTCTCTCTCACTCTCTCTCTCGGAAAAAACAATTTGAAGGCAGTTCAACAATGTTTCTTTGAATCAGATTTGAAGGCAGAAACCAGAAACCTAACTTTTGTTTATTTTTCTCAAGTATCCAGCTCTTTTCTTCATTATATGTTTTCATTTAAAGCACACAAGTTCCTTTTCCTCTCTGAAGAACATTAAAATGATAAAATAAATAAATAAATAAAGATAACAATATATAATGTATTGTCGAATTTTCTCTGTTCAAAATTTACTACCAAAGATTAATCAACTCAGGGAAAAGTATTATAGAAACAGAAAAAAAAAATGCTAAGGGGAAATTAAAAATAGTAAAGAATATAAAAAAAAAAATCCAAAATTCTTGGCTTATCAGCTGGGCTTCAATTTGAGATTTTGTAAAGCTTGAACTTCTTTTTGTTATCAATCAGCTAAAGCCCACTATTTTCATCCAAAAAAAAAAAAAACAATTTCACTTAACCTGAGTAAAGCAGTAATAAGAAGAGTACCAAAATTTAGTCTGACAATTACAAAAATCAACTAAGATAACAAACTCACTATG